>NC_142931.1:88619223-88621723 GCF_046866305.1 Octopus bimaculoides | reverse complement strand
GATCAATGCCTACCTACAAAGAACTACCAGGCCAACATATTAAAGAACGGCAGCTCCCCATTATGTCGTATATGCCAACAACAAAATGAGACCATCGATCATGTTGTCTCCATGTGCAGTCTGCTTGCGCCTACAGAGTATCTCAACAGGCATGATAGAGCTGCACAATATATTCACTGGGTAATATGCAAAAACCTGGACTTGCCCCATGATAAAAACTGGTGGGAACACAAACCACCCCCAGTACTTGAAAATGATCACATTGCACTCCTCTGGAACTTCACCATTCAAACTGACAGAAAGATAGACGCAAATAGGCCAGACATCATACTGAAAGACTTCAGACAAAAATCATGCCTCCTCATTGATATGACTGTCCCAATTGATATAAACGTATCTGTCAAGACCTACCAAAAACTGAGCAAATATAAAGATCTTGAAATAGAAATTAGCAAAATGTGGAATCTGAAGACGAAAACAATACCTATTGTCATAGGTGCCCTGGGAATGACAGCGAAACGGGCTGATTACTACCTAGCTCAGATACCAGGAAACCCCAAAATGGCTGAAGTCCAAAAGATAGTGCTCATGGGAACTGCCCATATCCTACGTAAAATACTGTCTATGTGATCTCAAATTTTAAAGCAAACATAATTTTCTTATGGTTTCTTAAACATTCACTTGAACAAAACTGTACAAATCCAAATATATGGTACCCTAGGCATAACACCTACATGAACTTCTAACTTGTTGTCTCTTGAGGTCTCTGGGTAAGACTTGGATCCAACTTGTACAAATGCAAAACAAAAGTCAAACATAAAATAATAATAATAATAATAATAATAATAATAATAATAATAATAATAATAATAATAATAATAATAATAATAATAATAATAACAACAACAATAATAATAATAATGTGATATATATATTTTCCGAACCAATGTTTTCAAGCTAAATTTTGCTAAATATTGCTTGAAACCATTGGTTCGGAAAATAAATGGTAAATGTTTTTATTTTTCATTCCCTTTCGAAATTATCTCTAATTGTGGTGTGGAGTTTTGACTGCTCCTTTTAGCAGGTTAGATGTCCTATTATGGACATCTCTGATGTGTTTAAATCTATACTGTATTTTAAATGAATAATATATAGTCTATTGACTAATTTTCTCTCCTCGCTAGACCACTGGTAGCAAATAGAATTTCTAAAAATTTTTTTTGCTACCCTCAAAATATATATATGTATATATATATATATACATATATATATATATATATATATATATATATATATATATATATATATATATATATAATCTATAAAGGTATATGTATGTATTTTCGTCTTGTTTTCTCTTTGCTCTGCTTTCGTCTAACTTTTTCTCCTTGTTGTGTTTTGTCTGTTCCATCTTATATACATATACTATATTATTCTCAAATATATATATATATATATATATATATATATATATATATATATATAAATGAGAATAATATAGTTCTCATATACATATAAATGTCCTTAATTACATTATTTATAAGCCAAAACAATGCAATTTATAAGGTCAAAACTGGCTGATAGGTTGATAGTTTTACCTGATATATTGATATTTCAGAATCTGGACCTATTCTTCAGGAAATCTCTGGAGAAAAGTTGATACTAGCAGAGAAGTGAGCAAATGCCAACTTTCCTCCGAAAATTTACCGCGGAAGGGGTCCCGACCCTGAAATTTTGAAATACCAGGTAAAACAATCAATCTGTTTAATTATTATCAATTGCATTGTTTTTGGCATTTAAAAAGTATAATTATATACATATGTGTGTGTAGAGAGAGAGAGAGATAAACAGACAGACAGACTGACATACATCCATAGATAGGTAGATAGATAGATAGATAGATAGATACATTCATACATACATACATACATACATACATACATACATACATACATACATACATACAGTTAATATGCGGCAACAAATATTGCCAGCTTTGGCAAACTGAATTACTTGTAGCGGTGTCTCGAAATATAAGAAAATAATTATTTTGTTTGAAGAACAGAATTTTAAACGAATTCCTACTATAGCATAGATTACAATAAAAACTCAAAAATGCAGGTGAGCTTAACATTATACTGCATATATAAACCGTATTTATACTTCAATGATGTTGGCTTGAGCATCATTTCAAATCCCGTGGCGGTCAGCGATGTTGATGGAATAAACATCAATAATTCACAAGCCTAAGAGAAATCAACTGCACTCCTACCTTTGAACCCAGTCAAAATAAATCAAAATTTTCTTTCAATACTATTTATGTATTATACTGGTATTAATTCAAAAGATATTTCTTGAAAAATTTGTGAAGATTTTTTTTAAGTACATAAAATAAAAAGAACTTTCGTGATTATATAACAACTCACTATATATCAACTACTTTCAAAAATAATTGCATAGGATGATATTTCAACGTCTTGTTTTATAAACTTAAATCACT
>NC_142931.1:88601723-88614223 GCF_046866305.1 Octopus bimaculoides | reverse complement strand
ACACCGTTTCCATTCGTACGTCTCATAATATGTTTAGCTATTAAACATTTAAGATATTAACGTAAAGTAGAGAGTATACATTGGATGAAAACGCAAAATCTTAACACACGTGACAGTAACAACAATAACAGTAGTAATATTAGTAGTAATAAAGTTTCTGTATTCGCCATATGGACAACTAAAATGCAAAACATTACGATGCTATACATTTTACTCATACACACACGCTATCATGCACAATCATATATACACAACCACAACATATAATATATAAATACATGCAACATATATGCATAAATAATACATACATACATACATACATACATACATACTTACTGACTTAGTACATACGTGCTGCTGTGTTTAAGGATGTATGTATGTATGTGTGGATGCATATATATGCGAACGTATGTATGCATGCATGTATCTATGTACGTATGCCTGTCTGTATGTATGTATGAGGTTTATAAAGGCATTCATCCAACCACCTACTTGTCCATCCATCCATTCATCCATCCATCTATCTATTTATGCATATCTGCATACATATGTACATTAGAATATACACATACATCAGTACATCCATCCATACACATACATGCACAGATAAATACATGCATGCATGCATGCATCCATACATCCATAGATACATACATACATACATACATACATGCATTCATGTAGGCATACCTACATACATACATACATACAGACAGACAGACAGACAAACAGACAGAGAGGCAGAGACATACATGTTTATCGTTAAGGCAATATTTACTTTGAGACGAATGCAAGAGTTATCACGTTTCTGTCCACAATTATTAATTACCATTTACCATGTTCTGTGTGATAACACCAGCGTATATTTGACAATGCGTACATGCACACTGGCATCTCCCCACCCCACACACACACACACGTACCAAGTCATACATCGATACATATACACAAACATTTAAATGTAAATCGAAGAAAACAGTATAAAAAAAATATATATATATATATATATATATATCAAAAGCTGTTTTTATATCAACAACAAAATGCAGCAGCAGCAGTAGTAGTAGTAGTAGTAGTAGTAGCAGCAGCAGCAGCAGCAGCAGCAGTAGTAGTAGTAGTAGTAGTAGTAGTAGCAGTAGTAGTAGTAGTAGTAGTAGTAGTAGTAGTAGTAGTAGTAGTAGTAGCAATATCTCTTTTACTGGTCACAGGGGCCTAAGATGTTGGGGGTGTGTAGAAAGTACAGAGGTGGAGTGCAAAAGAATCAACGAACAAAACACGAATTCGTCGAATAAAAAAAGGAATTGGGGTCTAAAAGAAATATAAAAAGTATTTAAAAAAACGACTACAAAAAAAAAAAGTCACTATTAATAAAATACGTGTTAGAATTCTCCGTGGATAAATTCTTCAAACGGAAAGCGAAAACAAAAGTGCTCCTTTTGTATCTAGATGGGGAAAGATTTGACTTAGAATCGCAGTGAAGCAAAACATTGGCAAAATAAAAATAAGAATAAAAGAAAAGGAGCTGTAATTCGCGGAAGTTCATTTTGTTAAAATATATATACATTAGGCACACTCCTACGCGCAAATATACGAGAGGACTTCATTTTTACTTGTGCTCTTAAAATTCGGTGTGTACTATATAATAAGGTTAAAAGGATATTAAAATACCTGTCATATTAGATTGTTTTAATGATCATAATGATAATAATAATAATGATGATGATGATGAAGATAATGATGATGATAACTACGAACACTCAGTCACTAACACACTCACACATACAACATACACACACGCATACACACACATATATATACACACACGCATGACGATTGTCACGATGATGATGATGATGATGACGACGACGACGACGACAACACTCACATACACACCAAAACACACCCAACACACACACAGACTCACACACAAAAGCCGACGAGTAGAGTTAATTGGAGAATCGGTTAAGAAAATATTTAATCATACACGATTGTTCATATGTACGAAAATATGTGTTTAAGTGTAAGCGTGCATGTACGTATGTGTGTGTGTGTGTGTGTGTGTGCTGGGGTGGGTGCGCATGTGCGCGCATGAAGGTGTGTGCATGTGTGTGTAAGTGCGTGTGTGTGTAAGTGCGTGTGTGTGTGTGTACGTGTGGAAAGGGAAAGAGAGAGACAGAGCGAGAGAGACAGGGAGACAGAGAGAGAGAGAGAGAGAGAAGAGAAGAGAAATAAGATAGACAGGGATTGATAGACAAAACCGTGGACACGTACATGCACACAAGCATATGTGTGTGTACATGTGAAAGAGAGAGACTGAGAGAGTATCTATACACGTATGCATGTATACAAATATACATACCAATATATATGTATATATAATATATAACATAATATATATACATATATACATACAAATATATATGTATATATAATATATAATATATATATATATATATATATATATATATATATATATATATATACATATATACATACAAATATATATGTATATATAGTATATAATATATATATATATATATATATATATATATATATATACACACACACATATACATATATGCATACATACATACATACACACATGTATATATTTCACATACATACATACATGCATACGTACATACATACATACATACATACATATATTTCACTCGTGTATGAAGCTTGATTCTGCACACTAGCAATGTTCTAGCAATGAAAAGAAAGAAAAAAACAAATCTAATTGAACGAATCCTCACTGCAGTCAAAAAATTTAGAGACGTTATTGCGAGGAATGCACCACAAGTAAATCCCAAGGCACAGTTTTCGGCCACGCAGTATAAGCTTTTATCATAATACACATACGCGCGCGCACACGTACATGCAAGCGCACGCAAGCTCAAAGACGCGCGTGCTTTCACACCCATGTATATGTATACATATATGTATACATGCGCTTGTATGAGTATATATTCTGTGTATGTATGTATGTATGTATGGATATATGTATGTATGTATGTATGTATGTATGTAAGTAAGCATACATGTATGTATGTATGTATGTAAAGATAGATAGATAGATAGATAGATAGATAGATAGATAGATAGAAACTAAGTTGACTGGCAGAAATGGAGAGATAGATAAACCAATTACTGATATGCTAAAATATAAATATTTGGATACATATAAAATATGCTTGTATATAAACCGTATGTCTGTAAGAATTTATATACGTAATGTATAATTTAAGAAATGTGGTATTATATAATTCATAATGCGTTATATTTATTTTTTCAGTTTACATCTGAATTTAACGAGTAAAATTAAAGCAAAATATATTTCATTAACATCATAATTAAAATTCATTTTGATTACTTTACGTAATTTTCTCTTTCCTTTACACACACACACACACACACACACACACACACACACATGTATATATGTGTGAAAGTGTATGTGTGTATATGCATGTATGTATGTATGTATGTATGTACGTACGTGTGAGTGTGTGTGTGTGTGTGTGTGTATATATATATATATATATACATATATATATATATATATATATACATACATATTCGAACCAAACACCATCATATTAATTAATTGATTAACTTACCGAAACTATTTGTGATAAATCCAAAAAAATGTAGTAGCAACACAGATCTAATAAGCGGTAATTCCTGTCCATTGTGCATCTCAAGATTTAGCAGCCGTTGTTATTTTCAGATTAAAATCTTCAATATCAACACAATTTTAATAATGTAGCTTCTCCACTACATATGTTCCGATATGAATAGCATTTCTTTGCACATTAATATAACTATATATGATGTAAACAAATACATGTATTATTTCGTCACTCCCGTCTTAGATTACTTGATAAATAAAATATAGACTGTGTGCCAGGAAAACTAACAATAGAACTAAATAAGAAACCAGCCATCCAACCAACTATGAGTGAGAATGTTAGAATGAATGATGTTACGGTGCGGCTGGTTGACCATAAGACTGAATGATTGGTTGGTCTATCGAAACAGTTGGATATGAAGACAAATGGATTGCATCTCATTGATGTTATGGCTGGAATGGCTGTTGTTGTCGTTAATTGTATCATTAATATAAGACGCCTTTATAAATCAACATAGTTTATTTGACGTGTCTGTGATACTATTGCTTCATCCTGCATCTCCCTAACGAGCGAGCTGACTGTAGTACAAGCACAGTCATCATTGATATAAGCAGGCATGTTTAAGATTGTTAGATTGCTATCCTGTAAATTTAGAAAACAGAAAATTTAAAGCCTAAATGATAGATTTAATTGAGCTGGTTTAAATATATATATTAATTTTATATATATATATATATATATATATATATATATATATATATATATATATATATAGTTCTGTACTAAATAAAGCAGGCGATATTATCGATATCAACGGAAGAATATTTCTGTATATATTCTTCAGCTTACAAATCTAATGAAACGCGCAATAAGTGATTATAATGAGTCTGCTCGAACTGAAGTTATCAATTTGCAAGGAGAATCATCATTGCAGTAAAAGAAAGCTGCTGTGGTTAAAACGAAATAATACAGTTGGTTATAATAATATACAATTTCATGTGTAAACATTACAGAGCGAAATACTTTCGAAAATGATGCAAATTGAAACTAATTTAGAAGAATGAAATCTTGAAGTGGAAGATAATGAAGAAAGAGATAATGCTGCTGCTGACGATAATGAAGATAATGATAATGGAGAAGGGGAAGGGTTGCTTATAATGCTAACATGACTATTTTCTCTGCTATCACTAGAGCCTCTGTGCGATTACAAACCCCCATCACCTCTAATTGATTCGTAATAGAAGCACAAAGCCTCGAATTCACAGGGTGAGAAAACTAGATTGTGTGATATTCATTTGATTTGTTTCCCAGGAACAGTTATTGAAGAAAGATAGTCGCAACCAGTAATTGAAACCGCGTCGCTGTAACCTCGAATGCAACCCCCCGACAAGTAACTGAATATCCCATCAATAGATTTGTGGCAAGCTGTGCTCCATCATGACCACAGCTCACTGGCTGGAACCAGTAAAACAGTAAAACAATAAATGAAAGTCTAAATACTAACAACACTGCTCTGCTACTGCAGCCAATTGTAACTTATTATATAGGGATATCATCTCAATATCTAGTGTAGAGAAGATTATGCGGCATTCATCCGTTCCTCGAAATAGTTAATAGTGAACACTGTATGTTGTATAACATTTGGAATCGAAGACAGGTTTTATTTAATTTTCCATTTAAATAAATAAATAAATAAATAAATAAATAAATAAAGAGATGGATCCTCCGTCGGTTTCGAAGATGGCTATTCCAGTTGTTCGAACAGTTGAAGAACCTACTAGTTAATTTAGCATGTAAGTTAACTGAGTATTCTGGACACATGCATTCTCACCATAAACCTCAAGCGGAACCAGCGTGACATGATGTCTGATATGGTTCTTAAATTACAGTTAGAGTTCATCATATTGTCTTTCATACAGTTCCCGTCAACCTAGTTTCACCAACAACGTTTGAGTCGACTTATTCAA
The DNA here is from genome assembly GCF_046866305.1 of Octopus bimaculoides. Taxonomy (NCBI): domain Eukaryota; kingdom Metazoa; phylum Mollusca; class Cephalopoda; order Octopoda; family Octopodidae; genus Octopus; species Octopus bimaculoides. The sequence continues at coordinate 88,608,621 of NC_142931.1, read as the reverse complement.
GAAACAATGCAGTGAGACTGAACACGGAACAACATGATTACAAAGCGAACTTACTAACCACTCAGCTATGTCTGAGTTCAGTTGTTAGTACAAGTGAACTCTTTCTAATAACTATTCTATCTCTTTCAGACACCTACTCAAAACTGAAAGATCAGTTATAATAGATAAGTTAGAAGCAAAATATTAGATAAAACTCAGCCTAATGCGCCTTGCAATAAATTAACACCTGGTGTTGCAGCCACACCCTTTCTAAGGTAAAATCCGAAATGCAGTGGAACTGGGTAGGAAGGAGTCTGAATATTCAACGTTAAATCAGGGAATATCAAGTAATTTTTATTACTGCGAGAGATACTCTGACTGATGAAAGAAACCTGACGTCAAACGTTTAAAATTTTCAATTCTGGCGACATTGGTTCTCAGTCGATTACAACAAGTGTTCCAGTTGATCCAATTGACGAAACAGCCTGCCCGTGAAATTAACGTGCAAGTGGCTAAGCATTCTACAAATACGCGAACCCTCAGCGTAGTTCTCAGGGATATTCAGCGTAACACAGAATGTGACAAGGATGGTCCTTTGAAATACAGGTACAGCTTATTTTTGCCAGGTGATTGAACAGGAGCAACGTGAAATAAAGTGTCTTGCTCAAGAATACAACACATCGCCGGGTATGGAACTCATGACGTTATAACTGTGAATCGAATACACTAAACACTTAACCACGCGCCTTCATGATAATGAATGTGGTACAACACAACGGAAAGCCAAGTTTCCTTGACTGCAATAAAAATTAACAATGACAAAATAACTCGCCAAAACAAAAGAGCCTATATGTGGTCGCTTAACATTTTGCCTACCATAGGAGTCACTGGTGACGCAACACGCAATATTCTAAATATATCACAGGGGCGTCACTGGTAATTCCCAATGGGGATGTTGTTTTTTTTTTTTTTCCTAAGGAGCCTCAGCTTACTGTGGTTCTAAACTTTGTTTCTTCCTGTCTCTCGGATGATTTTTCAATTGCGGAAACCTGGAATTCATCAGAAGATGAGGGATCAGATTTGATATCAGCATGGTGCCAATCACTATAGTATCCATCACTGGAGCGCTACCCTCCATAAAATAATTTTTGCGAAAAAGAAGCCATTAAGGCTTATATAATATAAAATCTGAAATATAATCTCTAGGAAGAAATCATAAATAAATGGAAAGAGAAATCATAGATGGAAGTATTTTACCTCTTTTCAACATGTATAACATCGGTGACTGCTATAAAACGATTCGGTAGTTTATGTAGTGAACATAAATATGGTTAAAATATTGACTTCAGATTTTGGCACACGGCCAGCAATTCAGGGGTTGGGGTGGATTAAGTCGATTACATCGACCCCAGTGGTCAACCGGTACTTATTTTATCGACCCCGAAAGGATGAAAGGAAAAGTCGACCTTGGCTGAATTTGAACTTAGAACATAAAGACGGACGAAATACCACTCAGTATTTTGCCTGACGTGTTAACGATTCTGCCAGCTTACCGCCCTATATATGGTTAAAATATTCATTTCAAATTTTGGCACAAAGCCAGCAATTTCGACGCCAGTATTCAATTGATTTTTATTTTATAGACCCAGAGAGGATGAAAGGCAAAGTCAACCTCGACAGAATTTGAACTCAGAACGTAAAGAGGACGAAATGCCGCAAAGCATTTTGCCCGGAGTGCTAACGGTTCTGCCAGCTCGCCACCTTATAATACTGGTTTCAAATTTTTGTACAAGACCAGCAATTTCGGAGGGAGGGACTAAGTCGATTACATCAACCTTAGTACTCAGCTGGCACTTATTTTATCAATCCCGAAAAGATGAAAGGCAAAGTCGACCTCGGTGCAATTTGAACTCAGAACGTAAAGACAGACGAAATATCGCTAAGCATTTTGTCCGGTTTGCTAACGATTCGGTCAGCTCCGTTGCCTTATGTGTGGTTAAAATATTTTTTTAAATAGGGCCAAATTTCTAACAAAAATTCGATTGCTAGAGCAAAAGTAAATATGGCACTAAATAGGTTTGGTAGGCAAAGTGTTCACCTGCTACGAAAGGTAGACAAATTTCTTTGAAATTTTCCCACACTCTTGTTATCTGAAAACGGAAAGAACACATTAGATAATGTAATCCAAGATACTCTAAAGAAAACGACGGGAACGACTAGAATATCTCAGATCACGTATCTGTTGACTTAAAGGTTGAATTTGAATTCAGCAGAATCACCACCACCACCACCACCAACACTACCACCGTCATCATCATCATCATCATCATCAGCAACAACAACAACAACAACAACAGCAACAACAACGGTGACAACAGTAGCAGGAACAACAATAGCAACAATAATTACAAATGCATCGGCAGCAGCAGCAGCAGCAATTACAACCTCAGTAATGTCATACTACCCAGCCGATAAGACCTGGAAGTTATTTAAGCGTTGGTGGAATATATACAGATTCATGCTAATCACAAAGAATGAATAAGGAAACACAAAACTCTTTTGTATAAAGGTGAAAATTAGTAATGTTTTCAATAATATTATTTGCAGCAAAACAACAATAACAATAATGACAACAGCAACAACGACGACGACGAAGACGACGACGAAGACGACGACGTCGACGAAGACGACGAAGACGACGAAGACGACGACGAAGACGACGACGAAGACGACGACGAAGACGACGACGAAGACGACGACGAAGACGACGACGAAGACGACGACGTCGACGAAGACGACGAAGACGACGAAGACGACGACGTCGTCGACGACAACAGCAACAACAAAAATTCTTTCGAATTTTGTCACAAGGACAGCAAGTTTCAGAGGAAGGGAAAGGTATTTGACTGGTACTTATTTTGTTGTCTACGAGAGGATGGAAGACAAAGTCGCCATCGGCGAAAAATGAACTCAGAACATAAATGGACGAAAGAAATGTCGCTAAGCATTTTGCCCGACGCACTAAATAATAATAATAATAATAATTTTGAATAATGTTGAAGACACACAAGATGTCGAAATATCGTTCACTAGATAACAATGGCACTTTTCTTTTAATTCTGACTCTATATCTTCAGGAGGAGTTACCTCAAGCCTTTCTATATTAACCAAAATGAAGTAGATTGACAAATTTATTTTTTGAACCCGTTGAAAACACACAAGATGTCGAAATATCGTTCACTAGATAACAATGGCACTCTTCTTTTAATTTTGACATAATAATAATAATAATAATAATAATAATAATAATAATAATAATAATAATAATAATAATAATAATAATAATAATAATAAATATGGCACTAAATAGGCACCACGGCACGACAAGATCCCCAATTTCTAGCTAAAATACTTAACAGGAACTCATAAAAAGCTGGCTGAGAAATTTTATGAATACTAGCAGAGCCAGAGACAATGTCTGAATGGCTCACAGAACGGAAAAACTATCCTAATTCCCAAATCCACTAAAACGAAAATTACAGGCCGATAAATTGCCTCCCTACAATTTACAAAGACTTTACTGCAATAATATCGCAGATAATGGACATCTGGAAGAAAACAACCTGTTTCCAGAAAAGCAGAAGGTATGCTGCAAGGGCTAGCACGGTCGTAAAGATCAGCTACTGATAAATAAAGCCACAACTGAAGACAGTCGCAGAAAGAAGACTGGTCTAAGTATAGCCTGAATCGATTACCGAAAGGCTTTTGATAGTATCCCCTAGGCATGGATCCTAGAAACACTAGCCGTGAGCAAGGTAGCACCAATAATCATAAAGTATAAACATTCCATGAATAAATGACAGACAGCGTTACAGCTCCAGATAAAAGGACTCATAAAAACCAAATCCATCCTCATTAGAAGAGGAATATTCCAGGGAGACACGCTCTCTCCACTCCTTTTCTGCTTGACATTGACACCTTTAGCTGACATGCTAAACAGATCTGGGTGTGGATACAGTTGTTACGGCAAAATAATCAACCATCTCTTGTATATGGATGATCTACAACGGTACGCTACAAATGAGAAAACAGCTGGAAACATTACTACAGACAGTACATGGATTTACCACAGAAATAAACACGAAATTTGGCTTAGAAAAATGTGCCAAAGCAACCTTGAAAAGAGGAAAACTAGTTAAGAGTAGCAACATCACACTAGATAAAGCAAATGAAAAGAGAATTTGGCCAAAACCAGACATACAAATACTTAGAGATCAATGAACTAGATACAATACAATACACACACAAATGAAAGAGAAAATAAAAAAGAAATACTGTAGACGAGTTAGATTAATACTGAAAACAGAGCTCAATGCAAAAAGCAAGAAAATAGGTATCAACATTCTAGCCGTCCCAGTTATAAGTTACATCTGCAATATTCTTAACTGGGCTCTAAATGAACTAATCAAAATAGACAGGAAAAAAAGAAAAAATGACAGGATTTAGGATACACCACCCAAAATGTAACATAGAAAGGCTATATATACACAACGTATCGAAGGTGGCTGAGGCCTTATAAAGCTAGAAAATTATTACAAAATAACCACAATAGGACTACAGAAATACCTACTTCAGAAGCAAGAAAACTTAATACAAATAGCCACAAAACACGAACGAAACAAAAACTGTTTTCAGTCTTTAAGGAAGCTGACAAATGCAAAAAAGAAGGAACAATACCTAACAACTATGAAAAAAAAGAAGAAACAACAAAAGCTGTAAAATAATTGAAATCTAAACTAAAACTGGAACAGCAACGTATCATGATAAAATGATGGCAAGAAAAGCACCGTGATGGCAAATATTGAGTTAAACTAAACAGAAAAGAAATAGCCAAAGCAAAATCCCAACAATGGCTGAAAAACTCAGGATTGAAAGCAGAGACTGAGGGATTTTTAATTACAGCACAAGATCAAAGCCTTCCCACCAGAAATCGCCAAAAACATGTAATGAAAAGAAATACAAGTAACTTCAGAATATGTGGAGATGGAGAAGAAACAATAAATCTTGTTGTCCCTGAATACCCAGTCTTGGATAAGAAGGAATATATTCACAGACACGACAAAGTTGGGACCTATGTACACTGGAAGTTATGCCAACACTATGGAATATCAACAGAAAGATGGTATAGGTCATCAAAGACATGTCAGAACCAGCATATATTTACACCTATAGAAACAAGAAATAATAATAGAATATCCCGATAAAAACATCAGTTCGATGCAAACATAACAGACCTGTTATTCTGAGGGACGGGAACAAAAGTTATGCATTACTGTGGAGCTTAACGGCTCAGTATTTGTGAATGTACCATCAAAAGTTCTGGAAAAAGAGAACATTTATGGTGAATTAATACGGAACTTACACCTCTTGTACCCTGACTATAAATTCAAATTTGTACCTATTATCTTAAGTGCACCTATTATCTTAGGTGCTTTAGGCTATGTACCTACACATTTACACAAAAACCTAGAAATACTAGGTTTTTCGAAGCAAAAGAAACTGGATTCTCTAAATACAATCTATTAGTGGCATAGTGAAGATTTGTAAGACATTTCAAAGAATCGTAGCTGAGATTCTGTAGATGCATACACTTGGGGTGTGTGTCGACAGCTCAAGCAACACATCATCTCAATCATTTATTTATAAACAGCGAGAGTTTTGTTAATTCAAAAAGTCTTGTCGCTTTGTTAGCTTGAACTCTCTTGAAAAGAACTCAAAGGAAGATCATACATACATGCATGCATACATGTATCTCTGTGTAAAGCACTTTCGAATTTTAAAGAGCGTTATCAGCATATAACCAATAGATACTAATTCTTTAAGCAAATATAATAATATTGGGATTACATTCCGTATGTTTTTAACAATTTAAGACAAGAGAATGCTACAGGTGATGTGTTTCAGGAAGCATATATGCTTTGGTATAGTTAACATATATCTTGACTGTATATGAAATGTGTATAGTCCAACAAGAAGTAAATTTATTTACAAAGATCTAGGTTACAAAACCTGAAACATGTCTATATTTCTGTAAGGCAGAGAGGTTGGAACTTACGCTTCTACTAGATAAGCGGGCAAAATGATTTGTATATGCACTTAGAAAATGTGTTTTCGACATTATCTAGAGAAACAACTGTATCAACTTCATGATGCAGCCAATATGTTCACAATTCTCAAGCAGAAATGACTATATGCACTAATATATAAGAAACACAGAAAACGTAATCAGTATTAATGTTTTATATGATGTATACGTGTTTCATGAGATTGGCAGACATCATTTATGTGAGGATAAAGACAATTTACATAAACAAATGCCATTGGTCTCCTTCATCGGCATTACTCAACAAAAATGCAAGACGATGAAACACGGAGGTCTTTGAGTAATGCCTACGAACGGGGTCGATAGCATTTATCCATGTAATTGGACTTTATGCTCTCTTAATTTATGCTTGCCAATCTCACGAAGCACGTGTAAATTATATAAGTATCAATACTGATTATGTCTTCTGTATTATTTTTCTTTATACGTCGCGATGCATTCTAGCCTATCTGGAGGCTAACCACGTCAGAGATAAGAGTTGAATATAGAACTGACTTAACGCATCCATACTCATTGGTAATGCGCCACGCTTTTCAGTATACCAACCATTTGAATTATATGTATGTATGTATGTATGTTCATTCTGAAGGAAAACGATCTACAGGAAGATCCCAGCTATGCTTCAAAGAGGTTTATATGCAAGGTTGTAGATCAATAATGATACAATAGAAACAATTCAGACTGAAACCTTTTGAGACGATGTTTCCAAACAGAACATTAGCGATTTGAGGAGTTGCTGCAGCTAAAAGATAGGAG
>NC_142931.1:88561723-88591723 GCF_046866305.1 Octopus bimaculoides | reverse complement strand
TGACACTTTATAATAATCTTGTAATAGAGAACATAACTATATGCGCGTGTTTGTAACAACGTTGATGACTGCGTCACAATGTAAGTGTTTTATAGATTATATAAATTCATATTTTTCGGGTTCTCAAAAGTATAGTCAGTTCAGTAAAGAAGAAGCATACTATGCCCTTTTCTACTCAAGGCAAAAAACCGGAAATTTCTGGAGAGGGGGAAGTCGATTAGATCGATTTCAATACGCAACTGGTACTTAATTTTTGGACCTCGAAAGGATGAAAGGCAAATTCACCCTGGGTAGAATTTGAACTCAGAACGTAAAGACAGACGAAATATCGCTAAGCATTTCCCCCGGCGTGCTAACGTTTCTTATTTCTTTATTGCCCATAAGGGGCTAAACATAGAGGGGACAAACAAGGACAGACAAATGGATTAAGTCAATTACATCGACCCCAGTGCGTAACTGGTACTTGTTTAATCGACCCCGTAAAGATGGAAGGCAAAGTCGACCTCGGCGGAATTTGAACTCAGAACGTAAAGACAGACGAAATACTGCTAAGCATTTCGCTCGGTGTGCTAACGTTTCTGCCAGCTCGCTGCCTTAAGAAGCATAATATACCAAGAGTCTAATTATCTTTAGCTATAAATATATGTAGTCTCCTATTTTAGTAACACTGAAGTGTTGGCTCATTTATGTACATTAATCCATCTTTCCCACTTAATTTTCTTAAAAATTAATTGCGGAGATGACTTTAAAATACACTAGAAGAAAAGGAGCAGAAAGAGAGAGAGGGGAAAGGAGAGAGAGAGAGAGAGAGAGGGGGGGAGAGAGAGAGAGGGAGAGAGAGAGAGAGAGAGAGAGAGAGAGAGAGAGAGGAGAAACAGCGTGAGAGCGAGAAAAAGAAAGAAAACGAGAGATTTCGGTTTTCCAGTTGCTTTTTTTTTGTATGAATCATTTAACAGGTGTTCTGTTGAAACTTCACCTGATAACAACAACTCGAAACATGTTCACGGTTTAGCAATTCGTGGTAATTTGATGAGTGAATTGCACGGCAGTAATTGCAGAGGATTACCCTTAATACGAAGTTGAATTTCTGAGATGTGACTGATATATTTCACATGATTGATGCATTGATATATTTAGTCGGGTATCCTCATCTTGGTCCGTGAAGACGAAGGAAATACCACTAAACATTTTTCCCGGCGTGTTATCTATTCTGCCAGCACGCCGCGTTAAACGAGAATAACACATTATTTGGCTGATACAGGGATTGAACTCACACTTACTGGCTATGTTATTCTTAACACTTGCTACTTAATCAAATATTATACCCCATCTGATAATTATGTAATGGAAATAAGAAGCTTTGAGTTTAACTTATTTTGTAGCTGCAGGTTTTATGTTCTTTGTTAATCAAAGCTCCCCTATGGGTTTTCACCCACTTATAAGGCCTGCTGATATTCTTAGTCGTGTTATCTTTCAATGTTGATCCTTACCTATTAACTTAACTTTGTTCCTCAAGGGTTGGTGACCATATTTTTCTGTTCACAAACGATTAGCCATGGTCGATTTTTGTATCTCTTCGTGGATTTAGAACTTTACAATATTCCTCTAGCTTTACTTTTAGGAGAATAGCTGATCTCACCTTTATATTCGCTGCCACAACTTCATGAGATGGATTACATACTTCATGGTCTCTTCTGATGGAAGCTTTGTTAGGAAGAGATGCTCCGAAGAGTAAACCAGCTTTGAATACTGACCTGATGTTTAAACTGCAGATCATCTTACTAAATCTGATTATCTCATGTTGATAAAACACTTATGAGTTTTGATTCTGTAGACAGTTATATGGGTGGTGGAAATCAAAATTCACGTACTTTCTGGTAGCTCTGGGTTTGAGATTTACAAATGTGACTCTACTCTGTGCGAATTGAACTGAAAGTCTTATTGAGTTCCCATGGTTCAGAAGTACTTGCATTTCTTCCGAGTAAGGCCAGTGTATGAAAATATCTTCAACATAGCTTAAACGGCAACGACCCTAAAGCCATTTCCATACATATTTGTTTGTCATCTCAAAGCTAAACATTTTTGCTATCTATGTCAGTACCTAAATACAAGTATGTTGTTTGAACACAGAATGTCAACATGTCTAATAGATTGTCTATTGAGTTACTGATACGTTCTCCAATTGAAAGAACTAATACCAATTTGTCACAAACCTAGGTGAACAGGGTCACCACTTCCAAACTCGATAAGCAGTTGGAATGTATAGGAGTGTCTTTAATTATGCCGACAAACTAGGGCAGAATTTATATACATACATAGAACAGTGACTGGTCTATTAGTAGGTCGATTATATCCATTAGCTATTTGCTAATGGATATAATATTCGGATAATATTCTGCACCCTGACAACCGAGTAAACCTCTTAATTGACTGTTGTTTTCCATGAATTTTCGGGAGATTGTATTACATATACAACGACCTACTGTAATGTTGATTGAAGAGAGATATCACATCTTACTTTCGGTTATCAGAGTTGAAAAGCTTTCCTTCGGTTACCAAGGTTGGACTATTCTTTAACTTGCAGTAGCTATCGCTCCCGACTAAGTTTGCCAGTTCTTCAATCTGTCCATCGACACTAGCGTTTCAGCCTGGCCATCGCCAGTAGTGCGTTGAAATTGTCTACCGACAGTATAATTATACTGGTGTCCCTCTGCAGGAATATCAATTTGCCCTTTTTTATGATATTCAGTTTGAGAGGTTTGCACTGGAGTGCTTGACTTAGTCTTCATCTCAACCTGTCACCCTGTGTTAGGGTATGTTTAAAGGAGCCGACATAACTAGGGCTATTACATCTAAGTTTGGGACCCGCTGGATGGTTGTTACGAAGTCGAGGCCTTTGTTTAGCACTGTTCCTTCAAAGGTACTCACTGACATTTGCTGATGTTGACGATTTGCACTGGTGGATGGTGAACACTGTTATGTCTCATACTGCGGTTTTTCAAACCTTCAAGTTTTCATATTTTGACCTGAGTTTAGTCCTTGGGTCAGTCAAACAATATATACTACCATTCAAGCGGAATATACAAGCGGCGTTACAAGATTGTAACTAATAGGAGAAGTCTTTGGTGTGAACAGTGAAATAAGACAATTTACTTCCTTGGATTTAATAAAGGGGTCGGTTGGAAATTCTGAGAACGTTACAATTACGACAAGCACCCGAAGAAGGCGAGAGAGTACAACGGTCGAAACGTTATGAGTATAAGAACTACGATGAGGACACTAGTTTGAATATATCATTGTATAATAACGAGGTTGGATGTTGCAGTGACTACTATATATATATATATATATATATATATATGTGTGTGTGTGTGTGTGTGTGTGTGTGTGTGTGTGTGTGTGTGTGTGTGTCCACACACATCAACGACTGAAACAACTAGAAATAGACAGAAATTTGAGCCTTCTATAAAAAGAATAATCAATGGTTTTAGTCTTACATGTTCTCTAGAAAAAACTTGAGCTTTTTCCCCAATTTGACTTTAATATAAGGCAATCAAATTGGAACTTAAAGCTTGTAGGTATCTTAAGAAAGAAAAATACGAGGTACTGGAAACCTTAGTTTTGCTGTTGGTTATTGTATAAAAATCTACTAAATTTGCTTACCTAACTTTGGCAGCAATTTTCATTGCTCTATTCTCATTTTTTAGAATCACACTCACACTTCCCTATCTTCTTATATTCAATATTAAATCTTTGTTCTTCTGGCATTTTTTATTTCTTCCCGCAGAAGCAGTTTCTTTTTTTTTTTTCTTTTTAGACTAATTATGTTTGTTTTCTATTACCACTTCCAAGTGGATACCTATTGCTGCTACCATTTTTGTATTATCCTCTTTTACAGGTGCTACCTTGACATATATCTACACATCTACATCCTCCTACACCAACGAGCCAACGTAGTTGTCTCTGTGATGTCGCTCGACCTCCTATAAATAGCAGTTAAAATCTCCCTCAGATTATACTTTACCATCTACAGAAAAAAACACCTTGGATCAAACAGCCCTATTATGTCTGTAAAAAAAAAATGAGATGTTCATAGTTGGAATGCCTTTGATCACAGGTGAATTCAATCAAAGCTGGTCTATCACTCACTGACAACAACGACACCAAGATATGTTTTGTTACTGTTATTGTTCTTGTTGTTGTTATTACTTCGACATTCATTACTTCTGTTGCTGTTATTGTTGTTGCTGCTGCAGCTGCAGTTGCTGCTGTAGCTATTGGTGTCTGCTATTGTCACAGCCACTGCTAATGCTACTGCTGTTGCCGATGCTCAAGCTGCTGCCATCACAGCAGTTAATCATGTTGGAACTGGCTCTGATAATTCAACGTCAATTGCATATTTCGGTGCCAGCTACTGCTGCTCTCAATAAATCACCATTCTTGATAAAAGTAGCACGGCAAATCTGGTAACAAAGTTGTTGCTGCTGCTGCTGCTGCTGTTGTTGCTGGTGGTGCTGGTAGTGTGTGCCGCCACTACTAGAGCTGCTGTCACTATAACCGATACAGTTATAGCCTACAACTACAGCTGCTGAAGTCCCTGCTTTTATTTACAATCCAGCTCTTGAGACTGCAGTTATTGCTACTTACGAGTCAGCAATAAAACCTGTTTGCTAGAAACAGCAGATAAATCCCCGCCAAAATTATAATGTGCCATCTTAAAGGAGAGAAGGAGATAATCATGTAGTCCTAGAAAGATACAATGGTTATAAATGGAAAGATCTTTTGATTACAGGAATCTTCTGTCAAACCTGACTTGGGGCTAAAAACAACAACTGCTGCTATTTATGATGTGGATGTATGTTTCACCACGATGCTGGTGATTTTCTTACTCTTACATGTGTGGTGTCATCTTTACTCAAAACTAACAATGTGCCTCGTACGAACAATTTTATTTCCTTCCCATAAATGAATTACCTCGCTCGCAGTTTTTACATTTTAGAATCGAAGATCTATAAACAAATCGTTTTTCTTCTTTTTATTTTTTGTCTTTATTAGAATTGCCGTACGTTAAAATTCAAAAATTCCCAATTGAAATGTCTGTCTTTCATAATAAAAGAAAACAAAAAAGAAAACTAAACTACCCAACGGCAGTTGTTAGCAACTTTCGAAGAAAAAGGGAGATAAGTAATAATTAATAGCTTAGAGTTAATATACATGCCTAGAGGAAGGAAAGTTTGACCTTTATTTGTAGGCAAACGGCAACTATAGAGGGAACATATTTTGGTCTGTTAGCTCAACAATTATTTATATCTCTTTCTACGCGCTGAATTCTTTGTCATGTTCAAATTATTTGTTACTATTCGACAATATTGGATAGGCGATATTATGTTAATGAGGCCTAGCAGACAGAAACATGCTCATAGTCGTCCCTTGCCTGTAAAGATCTTACTTCTCTTTCTCTAAACAGGTAAATATATTTTGAGATATCTTGAAGTTGTCTTCCCTTTCCTTTAAGAATCACTAGCTTTGCCTCTAGGCTTTTGTTTTCTTCTTCTGACTAAGAGGAATATTTCAAGTAAATTAAGCATAAAAATTCTTTTGTGTACAACATTTATACATCACTCCATAACTTAGTTAACCCCATTCAAGTCCATTGGCTTATATAAATCATCTCTCTCTTATTCGCAGAATCGTTAGCACGTCGGACAAAATGTTTAGCAGCATTTCTTCTGGCTATTTATGTTCTGAGTTCAAATCCGGTTTAGTTCAACTTTGCCTTTCATCCTTTCGAGATCGTTGAATAAAGTACAAGTTAGGTATTGGCGTTGATGTAATCGACTAATCTCTTAGCTAAAATTTCTGGCACAGAAATTTGAATGAATTATTATTATTATTATTATTATTATTATTATTATTATTATCATTATTACTTTATGTTTGACTTTTGCTTTACATTTGTAGAAGTTGGCTCCGAGTCTCACCCAGAGACCTCCAGAGACAACAAGTTAGAAGTCCGTTTTTTAAAAAACTTGAGATTACATAGAAAGTATTCTGCGTAGGATATGGGCAGTTCCCATGAGTACTATCTTTTGAATTTCTGCCATTTTGGGGTTTCCTGGTATCTAAGCTAGGTAGCAATCAGCCACTTTTGCTATCATTCCCAGGGCACCTATGACAACAGGTATTGTTTTAGTCTTCAGGTTCCACATTTTGCTAATTTCTATTTCAAGATCTTTATACTGGCTCAGTTTTTGGTAGGTCTTAACAGACACGTTTATATTGATTGGGTATTTCGTTTGCCGTTACGCTCTGAGTTCAAATTCCGGCGAGGTCGACTTCGACTTCGCCTTTCATCCTTTCGGGGTCGATAGATTAAGTACCAATCAAGTACTGGGGTCGATGTAATCGACTGTCCCCTCTCCCAAAACTGCTGCCCTTGTGGCAAAATTTGAAACCATTATTATTATTAAGGATAAGTTGAAACAATCGCTAAAATCCCTACAGCTTAATTTAATATCTTGCTTAGCACGATCTGAGAGGCGTAAATTGTGTCATGATGCATCTAAACAGTTTGAGTTGAAGAAGCAGAACAATAAAATAATTACATGCTGCAATCAACAGACACGTATGTCCAATCCCAGGCAAAATCAAAATCATTATTATCCCCATTGTTACTTCATAGTAAAATCCATGTCTAGACTCAAAATTACATTTATTCATCCATCGCAAATAGTTGCAGCTTCGTTTACTTTAATCCTTTTTCTTTTTAAATCCTTTCCTTCAAACACCTATACGTCGAAATCGACGGGAATGACCATCGTTAGGGAGGTGAACTGGCAGAATCGTTACCTTGCCGAACAAAATGCGTAGCAGCATTTTTTCCGGTTTTACGTTGTGAGTTCAGGTGCCGCCGCGGTTGACTTTGTTTCTTCTTTTCAGGATCGATAAAAAAAAGTACCAGTTGAGTTCTGATGAAAACAAGCTTTTACACTAAATACAGAATGTGCAACCAGCACAATGAGACAGTTCACCACATCATCTCTGGCTGTCCAGTTTTAGCCAGATTTGAATATACATACAGACATGAACGAGTAAGCACTCATGTCCACTGCAACATGAAAACTAACAAAAAATGATAAAAACATGTACCAAAAAACATGTGCATGACAATATCCAGGCCACAATCATCTGGGATATACCTCTTCTAACTGACAAATCAAAGTTAATTGTCCAGGCATCAAGCATTCGAAAACTACCTGCATACTGATAGACATTCCAGGCCTTTCTGACCAAAATACATTGCCCAAAAGAGGTGGAGAGATTTTCAAAGTACAAAGATCTCGAGATTGAAGTATTTAAGATGTGGAGAATAAAGGCGAAAGCAATACTAGCAATAACTGGAGTACTGGGTATGATAAAAAAAAAAACGTATGAATGGAAACGTAGAAGCTATATCTGAACACTCAACACTACTCAATATCCAAAAAATAGCCCTGCTAGAAACAGCCCACATTCTATGCAAGACACTATCAATTCAATTGGACAATCCAAGTATAATAATCTACAAACACAAGGTACACTCTACATAGCAAATATCTCAAAAGATGCACAATCCTCGCAACATTTACTCTGCAGGTCGGATACCCAACAGAAAAACACAACTCGCATTACACACATAGTACACAATACAAACACTAATACAACAGAACATTGCAAACGAACTCCATGGCAAAACAAACTGATGCAATGCGATATCGAGAAGAGTTTGTACGCTCCCAACAACAAAAATAATTAAAAAAAACAAGAATACAATACTGCATACACCTCAGTAACACGTGGGAGTATGCAGTAGAACTTTGCTTGAAACTATCAAGTCTCAAATAATAATAATAATAATAATAATAATAATAATAATAATAATAATAATAATAATAATAATAATAATAATAAATTAAATTAAATTAAAATTAAAGAAACTAGTATGAATGAACGCGACACTCTCCCCAAAATTCGCAATTCTAACCAAAACCTGAAAATAATTGGTAAAATCCGCCTTGCACTTAAGGATATAATTTCAGCTAATGATGTTGATATTACAGATCTCAACCACCTGTACTATGCATCCGCAAGAATCTCAACGATTCTATGTGGTGAAAAGATTAGGAAAAGACAACACTCCCACAAAAAGCCTTCTTGGCAAGAACGCATTCAACACCAAATTAAGCTGCTTAAATCTGACATAGAATGTTTGAAAAACCTTAAATTTGACAAGAGTATCAAACCTACAAAGACCCAAGAACTAAAGAAAAAATATAATATGAAAACCATAGTTGACATTGATGCCACCATAGAAACCATCAAGCAAAAGGTATGTGCTAAAGCTGCCCGCATAGCAAGGTATGAAAAGCGTGTTAGATTCTTCCGAGATAATAACATGTTCAAAAATAACCCCCAAAATTTCTACAGGAAGATAGGGAAAACACCAGTAACAATAAAGTCTGTCCCATCAAAAGAAGAAGTGCAAGAATTTTGGAATAAAATCTGGGCAGAAGATAAAACACATAATGAAAAGGCCCCTTGGATTGATAGAATATCTACAGACCTAGACTCCTTAGAGGAGCAAAAGTGGGAGGGGGTCAAGGTAGAAGATATAAGATCTGCTCTCAGAAGGTCAAGCAAATGGAAGTCTCCAGGAAAGGATAAAATTCCTAACTTCTGGTTGAATGCCTTCCCAGAAAGCCATGAACTGCTAACAAAACTTTACAACGATGTTTTGCAAAATCCTAGTTTGATGCCCTCTTGGCTAGTTAATGGTTTAACATTCCTGCTTCCAAAAAATGAGGAAACAAACGAACCAAAAAATTATCGCCCCATAACCTGCTTAACGACAATGTATAAGACGCTAACATCTGTCCTAACCGAGTACACCTATAGTTTTTTAATAGAAAGTAGCATATTCCCTAATGAGCAAAAGGGATGTAAACGTGGATCTTATGGTTGTAAAGATCAGCTACTCATCAATAAGATGATCTTAGAAGATTGTCACAAGCGACACAAAAACTTGTCAATAGCCTGGATAGACTATAAAAAGGCCTTTGATAGCCTACCACATAGCTGGATTAGGAAATGTCTGGAAATGTATAAAATAGCTCTTACTCTGCGAAATTTTTATCTGTAAGTATGAGATCATGGAGAACCACACTGATGTTGAACAATGACAATGAATCTCTAAATGCTGGAGATGTAAGAATTTCATGTGGCATTTTCTAGGGTGACTCACTATCACCACTCCTCTTCTGTCTAGCCCTAATACCGCTCTCAAAATTGCTCAATGATGCACAGTATGGTTATAAAATATTTGATAAAAATATAAATCATCTCATTTACATGGATGATTTAAAGCTCTTTGCAAAAAATGACCAACAACTCAAAGGCCTACTAGCGATTGTTAAACAATTCAGTGATGACATCAGTATGCAATTTGGCCTTGATAAATGTGCAAAAGCTACCTTTATCAAAGGAAAAATGACAAATACATCTAATGTGAACCTTGACCAGCAAAATGTCATAAAAGAGTTAGAACCAGCGGAGAGCTACAAATACCTAGGGGTAATTGAAGGGGACAATATCAAGCACTCAGTGATGAGGGAAAGGATCAGAAGAGAATGTTATCGCAGGGTGAGAGCAATACTGAAAACAGAGCTGAACGCAAGAAACAGGATCGAAGCGATCAATGCTCTAGCCATACCAGTCGTGACTTACAGTTTCAATATCGTTAACTGGTCAATTACTGAAATATGTAATGTTGACAGAAAAATACGAAAACTGTTGACAATGCATAGAATGCACCACCCTAAGGCAGATATAGAACGTCTTTATCTGCCAAGAAAAGAGGGAGGCCGAGGACTTCTACAGCTGGCATTATCAATGAAGGTAGCCACAATTGGCCTAGACACCTATCTGAAAAACTCTGAGGACTGGATGCTAAAACTTGTCTTAAAACATGAAAGCAAGAAAGCATCTTACTCAGTAACAAAACAGGCAAAGGACTATCTAAGTGAATTCCAATTGCAACAAATTCAAGAATTAGACGAACTAGAAACACCTGCAGAAAAAGCTAAGCGCTTGAAAACCCGTGCAAAAATTGCTGCCTTAGATATTATGACTGAAAAATGGCATGGAAAACCTCTCAATGGCAAATACCCAAAGAAAGCGAATAATGCAGATATTGACAAAGCGCTTACCCACCAATGGTTAATGGCCTCTGGCTTGAAATCAGAAACAGAGGGGTTTATCATAGCAGCCCAAGATCAATGCCTACCTACAAAGAACTACCAGGCCAACATATTAAAGAACGGCAGCTCCCCATTATGTCGATATGCCAACAACAAAATGAGACCATCGATCATGTTGTCTCCATGTGCAGTCTGCTTGCGCCTACAGAGTATCTCAACAGGCATGATAGAGCTGCACAATATATTCACTGGGTAATATGCAAAAACCTGGACTTGCCCCATGATAAAAACTGGTGGGAACACAAACCACCCCCAGTACTTGAAAATGATCACATTGCACTCCTCTGGAACTTCACCATTCAAACTGACAGAAAGATAGACGCAAATAGGCCAGACATCATACTGAAAGACTTCAGACAAAAATCATGCCTCCTCATTGATATGACTGTCCCAATCGATATAAACGTATCTGTCAAGACCTACCAAAAACTGAGCAAATATAAAGATCTTGAAATAGAAATTAGCAAAATGTGGAATCTGAAGACGAAAACAATACCTATTGTCATAGGTGCCCTGGGAATGACAGCGAAACGGGCTGATTACTACCTAGCTCATATACCAGGAAACCCCAAAATGGCTGAAGTTCAAAAGATAGTGCTCATGGGAACTGCCCATACCCTACGTAAAATACTGTCTATGTGATCTCAAATTTTAAAGCAAACACATAATTTTCTTATGGTTTCTTAAACATTCACTTGAACAAAACTGTACAAATCCAAATATATGGTACCCTAGGCATAACACCTACATGAACTTCTAACTTGTTGTCTCTTGAGGTCTCTGGGTGAGACTTGGATCCAACTTGTACAAATGCAAAACAAAAGTCAAACATAAAATAATAATAATAATAATAATAATAATAATAATAATAATAATAATAATAATAATAATAATAATAATAATAATAATAAAAGAGACACCGGGGAAGTTTAACATGTGAGCACGATAAATCACTGCTCTGAAACTTATCCAAAAACATCGGAAATAAAGACATCGCATGGAGCCAAAAAATAGCTGACAAAGGGTTGGACTATATCCGAGTAAGTAATACTCATTGAAATTTATTCCTATTTTTCCAAATATAATGATGTATTTTAACTTGATACCTCCACTACCCGAACAGCGATCGTAAACACACGTGTTACATCAAAATACAGACCATCTTCGAACCCCAAAACACCATGTACAAAAAAATTACAAACAGATTAAACAACACCGGTATTATTCCACCCAAGAATAACAACCGAGAAGTACGTACTGTAAGCTTGTTACGAAAAAAGTACGAAGATATGAACGTGCAAAACAATCTGACAACAGAAATAAACGAACCGGTACCCTACGAAAACGATGACCGTCAAAATAAAGGGCCGGACGTTGTTCCTCATGTCCCGCAAACAAAACCAAAACGGCATAAATGGACACGTGAGGAACACATTTCGATCCTACACGCCTATTTCACAGCAGTGCTCTACCCAAAAAACGAAAACGCAACAACACATACATATAAAATATGGAAGAAAAATAATGTAAATATAGAACTCGATAAAACAATGAACCCTAACAAACTAGCTAACATAAGAAGATATATTCTAAAAGCAAAAAAAATATCAGAAATAGAAATAGAACAATTGAAA
Source organism: Octopus bimaculoides (assembly GCF_046866305.1). Classification (NCBI taxonomy): domain Eukaryota; kingdom Metazoa; phylum Mollusca; class Cephalopoda; order Octopoda; family Octopodidae; genus Octopus; species Octopus bimaculoides. The sequence goes on along the minus strand of NC_142931.1, from coordinate 88,579,794 downwards.
GAAAAAATACATCAGGAAAATCTAGATAGTAGTCACACAGCAATGCCAAATAATAATATAAACAATGAGATAGCAAAACACGAGGACAAACGTAACATTTCCGGCAAAAACGAAGTAAACAAAACACAACAAACCCAGACCGTAGAGATGTATAATAGTGTACAAAAAGCACCAATCCAGAACACCACAGACAAACATATGAATGAAAAGGAAGGGAAAACAAATCTAAAGCTTGGAAATAACGAAGGGAAACCTAATAATTACGATACTATGAAAATGAAAATAACCAAAGAACTGAAAACCACAGATCTTAGAATGGACCACAGATTATATCTCCCAAAAATCAAAATAGACAATAAAACAACATCAATAATAAATAGCATAAACCTAATCTAAAAACAGAAACAATTCCTATCATAGTAGGTGCCTTAGGTATAATAAAAAAATATTCAGACAAATACATAACAAAAACACCAGGACTTACAAATATATATAACATACAGAAAATTGCACTACTGGGTACTGCACACATTCTACGCAAAACACTTTCAATACAGTAAACATAAGAGCACCACAGCAAACCACAGCACATACCCAAGGCGCACAGAGCTGCGCTCGGTAGTGAAGTGAAAGCACGTTATAAAAATAAAACTACTGAACAATAATAATAATAATAAATGCCCGGATACAGTACCAGGCAGTGACTCTCATGGCTTCAGATCTTAATTGATTGGAAGTGTTATCATGCACATTGTTTTGTCTTGGTATAAAATGATGGGCTACAGCAAATATTCTGCTTAATACCACAGATTTGCTTGTCAGTTGTTTGACCTTAACCAGTTGAGCATGTCCCTTGGTGGCTGATGATATGTGCATCTCTGATCATGAGCAGAAGTAGTGGGGGAGCATTATAGCCATGTGTTGAGAGGAATTCTTTGGGGTTTGAATAATTCACCTTTGGAAACATGGATGTTTTGCTCAATATCCTTAAACAAGCCTTATTCAGGAACCTTTTGAACGGGATGGGATACTCGACCTGAAGGAAATTCTAACTGGGCCCCACCTGCGAGGTCAAGCGCTGTTTATCTTGATATGAGATCACCATGTCGCGCACATATGGTTGTGATGCATGTGCCTGGTGTACCCTTATCAGACGGGTAGTCATGATGGGTATAATGGGTTTCATATATTTTACCCCAGTGTCACTTTGATGGCATCCACTGCTCTCTCACTCAATAATAATAATGATAATAATAATAATAATAATAATAATAATAATAATAATAATAATAATAATAATAATAATAATAATAATAATAGTAATAATAATAATGTATATTGTTTTTGTACATCTATGATTACATTGTGCAATTTGGTCACGAGTAGAAGTAGTGGAGGAGTTTAGTGGCTCTCATGGCTTTTGATCTTAAATGACTGGGAGAGTTATCATGTACATTGTTTTGTCTTGGTATAAAAGATGAGCTACAGCAAATATTCTGCTCAATACCACAGATATGCTTGTCAGTTGTTTGACCTTAATCAATTTAGCATGTCCCTTGGTGGCTGACGATATGTGCATCTCTGATCACGAGCAGAAGTAGTGGGGAAGCATCATAACCATGTGTTGAGAGGAATTCTTTGGGGTTTGAATAATTCACCTTTGGAAACATGGATGTTTTGCTCAATATCCTTAAACAAGCCTTATTCAGGGACCTTTTGAGCGGGATGGGATACTCGACCTGAAGAAAATTCTAACTGGACCCCCAACTGCAAGGTTATGCACTGTTTATTTTGATATGAAATCACCATGTCGAGCACATATGCTTGTGATACATGTGCCTAGTGTACCCTTATCGGACTGGTAGTCATGAGGGGTATGTTGATCTTCGTATATTTGTGTCATTTTGACGGCATGCGTTGCTCTCTCACTCAGTAATAATAATTATAATAATAATAATCCTTTCTATTATAGGCACATGGCTTGAAATTGTGGGTAAGGGTCTAGTCGATTACATCGGCCCTAGTGTTTCACTGGTACTTAATTTATCGACTTCAAAACGGTGAAAGGTAAAGTCAACCTCGGTGGAATTCGAACTCAGAATATAGCGACGGGCGAAATACCGCTAAGCATTTCGTCCAGCGTGCTAACGATTCAACCAGCTCACCGCTATGTAATAATAATAATAATAATAATAATAATAATAATAATAATAATAATAATAATAATAATAATAATAATAATAACAACGAATAATAATAATATGACGATTTGAAGTGGAAAAAAAACTGAACAACTTTGACAATTTGAAGTGGGAAATACTAAGTTTGCGGTCAATGAAGAGAGTTGACGTGGTACCAACAGGAAATGGCGCACTAGGAAGTATCAGCACCCAATTACCATTATGCCTCATAAAGATTGGTACAAATGCAAAGGTAGAACAGCTACAAAAATCAGCATTGCTTGGAGCTGCAAGAATTCTTCGCAGTGTTCTTGAAGCATGAGCAGTAAGCAAGAGTCACCTCAGTCTGCTGGCCGTGGACAGCTGACACTTTCCATCATACCCAGCAAAATAAGCCGTGAGTTTGCATCAAATGATAATAATCATCATAATAATAATAATAATGATAATGATGATAATGATGATAATGATGATAATGGTTTCCAATTTTGCCACAAGGGCAGCAATTTTGAAGGAGGGGATGAATCAATTACATCGACCCCAGTGTACTTATTTTATCGATCCTCAAAGGATGAAAGGCAAAGTAGACCTCGGCGGAATTTGAACTCAGACGGTGCAGACAGATGAAATGCCGCTAAGCATTTTGTGCGGCGTACTATTGCAAAGAGGCATGATCAGCGATACCGTCCTCAGTTCTTGATTAGTATTATTGAAGCGCCACCTGAAAAGAGGAAAGCTAAAGCCAGTATCGGTAGGAATTCAGCTCAGTCATTAAAACAGGTAATTAAATATTACAAAGCATTTTGACTGTCGCTGCTCTACTGATTCTGTCACGCATCTCTGATAATAATGATGAATTTTTTCATAAACACAAGGCCTTAATCGGAATAAAGCTTGAGAAGAGGAGAAAATTGACTGTTATACCGCCCACTGTTTGATAGATACTTATTTAATCGATACTGAAAAGTAAAAGACAGAGGTGACTCAGTGACAAGTGATTTAAACTCAGAATGTAATGGTAGTTAGTAAATATCGCAGGACATTTTCTCTGACACTCTATCGATTCTGCTATCCACTACCTTTCTAATGCAAATAACTATAAAGAAAAAACAAAACAAAATATGCACAGGTTGCCCGACACCCAGGGTAAAAATGGTTAAACACTCTCCGAACTAATGAGGGTTCAAGAGAAACAGCGCAAAGATATATGGAAAATCTCAAACTGTGATTCTGAATCTAGTTGACTTTCCAGAAATCCTACATGCCTGAGTTCTCATGTGTAAAATAAATATAAGCAGAACAAGTACGAGCATTCAGATTACATGTGGTATACTATTACTAAACACTTAAGATTAAATTTGGAGCTGGCGTGATAACGGTATGTAAACTTATTGTAACTAGAACCATGTCTATTTTTGACACCTCACAACACAGCTATTATTAGATTATGATAGACAGTTTGAATCAACACAACTATTAATAGATTATGATATGCAGTTTCGGGAGCCTCTATGTGGTCATTTTGATCGGCTAGAAATAGTAACTAAATCTTCCTCTTCCCCCATCATATCTTACACATTGTGTAATGTATTGGGTTAGCAACTAAGTTCCCGCCGTTTTTTAAATTTTGGAATTTATTGCGTTTTAAAATTTTGGAATCTATTTTTTTCGAGAATTCTATTTTTGAATCATTTTGGAATCTATTTTGTTTTTGTTTCCAGTTAATTTTAGTTAATTTTTGTTTATTTTCAGATCATTAAAATGGAATGTCAAGTTAAGAAAGACGAGCATTTTCGACACCTCCTTTTTGCCTTTAATCAAGGTTCTAAGGCCGCAAAAGCTGCTCGCGACATTTGTGCTATGTATGGAGAGGGTGCTATAGCTGAAAGAACCGTTCGTGATTGGTATGCCAAGTTCAAAAATGGAAATTTTGACCTCAAAGACGTACCTCGTTCTGGCCGTTAGTTGAGTTCGATGAAGAGCGATAAAACTAACTTTTGCACGAAAATTATCGTCAAACAACAAGGGAACTGGCAGAGAAAATGGAATGCTCCCACACTGCTATAGAGAAGCATCTTCACTCGATGAGAAAGGTTCAGAAGTATGGAGCATGGGTTCAGCATGCTTTAAGTGACAACAACAAAAATCAACGAGCTACAATCTCCGTTGGTTTGCTTACTCGTCACCGCTCAACTCATGGACACAAGTAACGATTTCTTTACCAAATTGTTACTGGCGACGAAAAATGGTGCCTGTACATCAATATGAAGCAGCGTAAGGAATGGCTTAATTCCGGTAAACAAGCGACACCGCGCGTGAAACAAGATCTTCATCCGCATAAAACGATGTTGTGCGTATGGTAGGACTGGGAAGGGATTATCCTTTACAAATTGCTTGAACGGAATCAAACGGTCAAAGCGGAACTATGTTCAACAGATGGAACGACTCAACACGGTTATTCAAGAGAAAAGACTTAATCGGCAGCATGGGGTTCTTCTGCTGTACGACAACGCCCACCCTCATACCGCCAATATGACCAAGGAAACCATTCAAACGCATGGCTGGGAAGTGCTGCCACACCCGCCGTACTCTCCTGATTTGGCACCAACGGATTTCCACCTCTTTCGATCGCTTTGAAATGCTATGCGTGTAGTTTCGTTCAATACTGATGCAAAATTGAGAGATTGGTTGGATCAATTTTTCGAGTCGAAATCGGGTGATTTCTACCAACGAGGTAGTGAAAATCTTGAACTTTGGGATGAAGTTGTGAACAAGGGTGAATAAATTATTGATTAATTGTTATTTTTTATTAAACCTTTTAAAAAACTTAAATTTAGTTGCCAACCCAATACTTCGTATACATAATGCTTGAAGAAATATGAGGGTATGTCTGGAATATTTGATCTTAGTGGAAGAACTTGCTAGAAAACTGAGGTTTGTTAGATTTACAACCCAGTAAAATTATTACTGAACCAAAAAGAGTGTACCCTAACAAGAAGATCAACCCAAGAGTAGACAAAATCCAGTGAAAAGCAAAACAAAAATAAATGCTAAAAGCAACATAACCGAAGATAGGATTCAAATGAAAAGAAAACTATTGACAAATGCCCTGGGTTCAGAAATTGTCCGAGAAGAAAGTAATTCCGATAAACAAACGCTTCTATTGCCAAACCTATTCTGTGGTCATCTTCAAAAGATGGAGTTGAAACCAACAGATGTGAAATCTTCGATAATTATCATAACTGCCAAAGTGAGAAATATAGGTTTAGGTAGGTCATCGGAAATAAGCAGTACTAAATGTTAGAAAATCAAGGTAAAGTTGAAAACTTCTGGCTAGATATGTTCAGTATGTGTTAAGAGATCATTAACTGAATTTATCAAAGGTACACGTAATATCACTCAGTAGGGTTACACATGAAACCTAAATAAAGAGGTATTTAAATATCAGGTCATCCCATAAGTTCTGTCCGAGTTTACCTTTTATAAAATTGAATGAAATTTAATAGTATTTTAGAATGTCTAATGGAATTTAAAATTATTTTTATGCATTTGTGTTCATTTAAACTAATTAAATATTATTTTACAGAATAATAGAATTAAAACTTCTTTGATTAAAACCCTTTCTAACATGGACGTATCCAAAGAGCATTTAAGACACATAATGCTTTATGAGTACAAAAAGGAAACTCTGCAGCCGAAGCGACTCGAAACATATACTCAATTTATGGGAAAGAATGCTTGAATGAAAGAACTTGCAGAAGATGGTTTGCAAAATTCAGAAGTGTAGGTTTCAGCCTTGAAGATGAAGATCGAACAGGATGTCCAGTTGAGTTTGATAATAAGCTCCTTGAGGCATTACTTGAAGAAAATCCTGCATTATCAGTTGAAGAATTGGCAAAAAGCTTAGTTCAAACCATACAACTGTTCATCGTCATATTCAACAACTTGGAAAGGTTCCTAAACTTGGAAAAGGGTGCTTCATGAATTGTCTGAAAGCAACCTCAAATCCCGAGTTGACATCTGCTATTCTATCCATTCTCGCGAACTCTTTCACCCTTTTTGGATAAACTTGTGACTGGTGACGAAAAATAAACGCCTTAAACAGTGACTTGGTAAAAGGGAAAAAGCTCAACCACAACCGAGAAGGGAACTTCATGGAAAAAAGGTTCTTCTCTCTATCTGGTGGGATTGCAACGGAGTAATTCACTTTGAACTGTTACCACCTAATGCAACAATCAATGCTCAAGTCTACTGTCAGCAATTAGAGCGTTTGAGACAAGCTTTGAAGTAAAATAGACCCGCTTTAGTGAATCTAAAAGGAGTGATGTTTCATCAGGACAATGCGCGACCCCACACTGCATAGATCACATCACAGAAGATCCAAGAGCTTGGTTGGGTGAAAATTCCTCATCCACTTTATTCTCTCGACCATGTTCCTTCAGACTACCATTTGTTTCGGAGTTTACAGAATCATTTGGGGACATAACTTTCGCAAGCCAGGAGGAGGTCGAAACTGACATTTCAGAGTTCTTCGATTAGAAACCAAAAGAAGTTTTACATTGATGGGATTAAAAAGCTTGTAAACAGATGGAAGGAAGTCATAGATAATCAGGGAAAGTACATTGATGATTAAATTTCAACACTTGTTTTCTTTATTCAAAATTCGGACAGAACTTATGGGATGACCTAATAGTTATTGTTCAGTAATTTTTATGTTCGACACATTGACTTCTGGATAATATAACTATTGACTTCTGGTAACGGGGAATGTCGTGTTCCTGAATGAAACTTTACCGAACCCAAGGTTACATCAGAGTTAATAGAAAAAAGATCGGAGAGAACTCCCAACGACACTCTTGAAATAGTGAGATCCACCTCGACGCAAGAAATCTGCACAGATACAGATCTTAGGTGGTCAGCTTGGAGGTCCTCATACCATTCGCAGTGAAAGACTTCGCAAATATCAACTACAAAATATTAATGATACATGAGTTCTCAAGGGCGATTGACCACGGGTAAATGAACAGGAAAGCAAGTCTCCAGGTGATGTGGTCCTTAGTAGGGCATACGGGTGATAATCTATGAGGAGGAGATATAGTTTTCACAAAAGGTGGTTGATTTTATTGCTTTTCAGCTATTGGAAGTGCGAGCAATGGATTTGTAGTTGAAAATGTCAGAAAGATGGTACTTCTTGTGGAATTGGTCACACTGTGGTGTACTTCCAAGGGGCATATATATATATATATATATATATATATATATATATATATATATATATATACGTAATAAAAGGAAATGACAAAGGAATAAACGATTATCTTATGAACTTCATTAGCTTACCGCTGTTTCTGCTATAGGGTGCAGTGGACTCATATTTGAGTGTCTGCGTAACGCCTTATAGATTCATCAGAGCCTTGAATATGAAGTGTAATTTAGTAGGGAAAAGAATTACATTTATGCATATATAAAGAAGTATGTATGTGCATGTGTGCGTATGTATATATGTATGTACTGGTGTGTGGGAGATAGGGGGGGGGGAGAGATTGAAAAGTTTGACGAGGACAGGAATTAAGTCTGTAATGCACCGTTTGAAGATGATGTAAGTGAAGCCGTTGTGACTAGCCGCACGAAACAATAATGTCGTTGTGAGAGTGGAGGTGTGGGGAACGTGGAGAAGGTTAGTTTGTTAGGAGTTTCGTTGAAAGTGTATAATGTCGAGTTAGAGGCGAAACAAATAGCAAATGCGGAGGGTTTGTCTGCAGAAGTGCTGCTAATAGCCATCTTTGGTGAGACTCTCTTGGTAAGGCCGCAGATTCTGCTGCAATCTGGTAGGCGGGAAAGTTTGCTTTTCTAACGATAGTATTTGTAGGCATTGCAGTAGTCTTGCAGGAAGCGAAACATTGCATTGTAACTGAAGATGTATGGAAGAGCAGCAAAAACTAAAGATGAATCCTGAGGGATAGGGAAAAGAAACTTCGAGCTGGAATAAAAGAAATTTGTGGCTGGAATTCAGGTGAGACAGAGAACGATGAGTGATAGGGCGAGTAGATACAAGTTATGCGCCAAATTGGTATATAGAGAGTAGCATGACGCTAATATAGATCGGGTGGTTTGCATAATACTAAAGGGTATGGCTACTGGTCGCTGATCGGCGGACGCTAGGACAGAGGTAAGTAATTTAGATTGCTTCTTTTGAGAAATTTTCAGGTTTTTTTGTTTTGTTTTGTTTTGTGTTTTGGCGCGGTATGATATGTAAAGTGTGTTACACTTTCTAATCCTCGCATCAGTTAAACTTTTACCATATTCCGTGAACTCTGTTATTCATTCAAGGTTCAGATATGTTTTGGTTTGTGTTGGTGAAAATCTTTATTGTTGATATTGTTGCTGTCGTCTTCATCTTCGTCGTCGTCGTCGCCGCCGCCGCTGTTGTTGTTATTGTTTGATTTTCAGCCAGGCCAGATTTTGGCAGCTGCAGCTCTCTATGATCAAAAGCCTTGTAACTATGATCATCTAGTCTCTCCTTTAGACATTATATATTTAGGGGACATCATCCAGTGTGGTTCCCGTTTTTTTTGTTTTTTTTTTAAGAATGCAGAGTCATAATTTGAGGGAAATTTAACTGTTATTTCTAGCAAGCCAAACTCTCACGTTGACGGTCCCTGTCTCTAATCTATTATTCTATTTTTGTCTATTTTTACTGCGAAACTCGCTGAGACAAGAAGGAAAGAAGGAGAAAAACTGTTAGGATAAGTTGCACCACTCAATAAAGAAGTCACTCTCTCTCTCTCTCTCTCTCTCTCTCTTGTACACATACAGACACACACATTCACACACTCTCTCTCTCGCACACACACACACATTCACATACTCTCTCTCTCGCACACACACACACTCTCTCTATCGCACACACACACACACACACTCTCTCTCTCACACACACACTCTCTCTCACACACACACTCTCTCACACACACACTCTCTCTCACACACACACTCTCTCACACACACCCACTCTCACACACACACACACACGCACTCTCTCTCTCTCTCTCTCACACACACACACACACACTCTCTCTCATACACAGACACGCACTCTCTCTCTCCCTCTCTCTCTCCCTCTCTCTCCCCCTGTCTCTCTCTCTCTCTCACACACACTCTCTCTCTCACACACACACTCTCTCTCACACACACACTCTCTCTCACACACTAACTCTCTCTCTCTCTCTCTCTCTCTCCCTCTCTCTCTCCCTCTCTCTCTCTCTCCCTCTCTCTCTCCCTCTCTCTCTCTCCCTCTCTCTCTCTCCCTCTCTCTCTCTCTCCCCCTCTCTCTCTCTCCCTCTCTCTCTCCCTCTCTCTCTCTCCCCCTCTCTCTCTCTCCCTCCCTCTCTCAGTAAACTCACATGCTTTATTAACGCAAAACAATAATGAAATTCAACACAAAAATTCTTTAAAAAAATCAAGTTATTAATTTGAATTGAAATTGAGATAGGAATTATGTATCTTACAAATTAACAGCGAAGAGAAATGGAATTCTGAAACAACAGCAGCAGTGGAATATAGAGAAAAGGATTGAGTTCCTGCTATTTCTGGCACGTCTATTGACCTGCTAGAAATAGCTGCTAAATTTATTCGTGACAGAACCAGGATGCTGCCGCCGCTGCTGCTGCTGTTGCTGTCACTGCTGCTACCGCTGCCGCTTCTGAAGCAACCGCAGCCGCCGCTGCAGCCACCGCTACAGCCACCGCTGCTGCCGCCGCTGCAGTCGCTGCTGCTGCCGTCTCTGCTGCCGTTGTTGTTGGTTAGTTCAAGTCAACCCTGATTAAATGTGTTCCAGGCGTGACCATCCCATCTTTTTGTATTTAAGGAAACACGTCATTCAATGTCTTTTTCTTTAAGGCTGTTCACAAACGGTTTGGCGCGATACGCTAGTCTGTCGCTGCGAAAATATTAAAATTATATTTCGAAAATCAGAAAAATATCAACTGAAATTCTAATTACAAAAGTTTTGTCAACTTTACTTCATTCATTTCTATTGTTTAATTTATATTTATAAACTAAACTATAGGAATTTTGTTTTTTAATATATTTTAAAAACTTCATGTTTTAAAGAGAAACAAAATACTTTATATACTGTTTATAAATTAATAAAGGACTGAACCAGTGCATGTGTTTATTACCGGCATAATGCCTCTCCCAAGGTTTAATTGTATTTCTTTCAACACACGTATCCACATCAAGAATCTTGCACACGAAATACACATACGAAATAAAATACTTTCTATTTACTCTAAAGTCTGCCGTGAATGAAGATCAAGTTTGAGAATACTGAGTTGGGTTGTGATTTCATGGAGGTTTGGCTGTTGTTTCTAGAAAGATGAGCTAGGTGTAGACGGGAAGACTCTCTACTGGTTCGAGTCTCCTTAAGTATTGGGGAAAGTCTAAGAAGATACAGAAAGAGTAACAGATAAAGAGAGGAAAAAAACCCCTGAAGGTACTTAATTAATTGCAGAGGAGGACTCATAATTGAATTGTTTTGATATACACGTCCTAAAGTGTTTTCTCTCATTTGACCAGTAACTTCGCAAGTATACTTTTGCCATCTGGATAATTCCAGAAAATAAAGGCACACATACAATAATCATAATTTCTTCATACAAAATAATGAAATGAAAGCCAATTTTCAAAAGTTAGATATTTATTACCTAAAAGTGAAATTTGAAAAAAGAAAATTTTTTGTTGAATATTTGCAATAAATATACGCTGTTATTTTTTTTTAAATTTTACCAACATAATCGCAATCCACAACAAAATTTCATCTAAAAAATGTATATGCATTTTCAGAAAGTTCTAAGACACATGCAGCACCTCTCTCTACACTATGAATTGTGAGAAATAATCAGCTATAATTAGATAGAAATTTAAGGCAACGAGCTAGCAGAATTCTTAGCATACCGGACTAAATTCTTAGCGGCATTTCGTCCGACTTTTAGCTCTGAGTTCAAATGTCGCCGAGATTAGCTTTGCCTTTCATCCTTTTTAGACCGATGAAATAGTATCTATGGAGCACTGCTGTCGATGTAATCGACTTACCCTTCACCTAAAATTTCAGGCACTTGTGCCTATAGTAGAAAGGATTATTAGATAGAAGTTTATTACACAAATACTTAGCAATAGTGAGGTGTGGGGGGGGGGGGTGTTACACTTCACAAACTTTTGTAGCTATAGAAGAACATTTTTGTAACGACAACACTTTCAAATCGTAGGTAGCAATTCATGTTTGGTTATTATTTTGTATCTAAATTAAACCAGTTTTGTTTTTCTGCAATGTTGGTGTTATTTCTCAAATCATCGAAACAACAAAGAGAATATCCAATAATGGAAAAACCCAATAGGTGACTCATGGTTTTAACTGTTCCACGGTAATAGAAAGGAAAATTCCATATTACGTCCCTCAATTCAGTTTGGTTGTGTGTGATTAGGCCAAAACCAAAGGCGAGTCGATTAAGGCATTTCTGTGCATTCCCTATGGGCTCTCACAAATTTTCTGCTGATTCAATCTTCATATCTAATATTGGTGGAATATTTACCATTCTATTCTTCCACAATTTTATGCAGGTAGATTCTTTGGAAACATACAGGAACGGTGGATATCATGGGACTTTTTCTCGATGTTAATGCTATTTGTGTTTCTAAATATCTACATAAACAGCAGCCTAATTCTGTCAAATAACGCCTAACCGTCTCAAGACAGAAGGGAACGTCGGAGAGTGTAGCGTTAGATATAGCAGAGGGCTGGAATGTCTTTCATCATAGATCTGGCCAATCAGGGTTGACATGCGACTAAACAAATAACAACAAAAACAGATATTTGATGACATGTTTGGTGAAACTTTAACATGACAGGGAAAGGTATCCCTCTTCAACGTCAACCAACTGCTAATCGAAGCATGGCGTAGCAGCTCCGCCAAATGTACAGTCATACAACTAACTATACACTATATTGTAGTTGCCTTCCCCATGTACTGAACATTGTACATTGTCGCAGCTGTCACGCTATGCTTCAATAAGCCGTTGACTGATGTTGGTTAGCACGTCTTCTTTCTCTGTCGTGCTAAAGATTCATCCAAACATTGTTATTTAATGAAAAGGATGTAGAGACAAAATAGTTTTTCTTTTCTTTTTTTTTTTTTGTTATCCCTCCTCTCTACAGTTTTTTCTTTTTTAAATAGAACCGAGGGAGACTGAACCAACAAAGGAGTGTCACGCAGTCACTCACCCTGCAAGAAATAACAGCTAAATTTCCCTGAAATTTACCTCAGTTTTACCAAACCATTTTTTCTCGCGTCACATTTTAGAGCAAATAAAAATATCTTTATGTACAAGTGAATCTTTTTAAATCTAAAAATGTGTGCAAAAAGTTATTCCCATATATTTATAAATATGAAAACAAATATTTATATATAATTCAAACTACAGAAAATTATCATATACTTCTTTACTTAATAAATGACACACAGACATCTAGCTACATAGCGTAGCACAAGTGTGCGGTGACTTAAAAAAAAAAAAAGAAAGAAAAAAAAGAAAGAAAAAAAAAGAAAGAAAAAAAAAAGAAAGAAAAAAAAAGAAAGAAAAAAAAAGAAAGGTCGAGGTGGTCATATCTGAAATTCCTCAAATCATGAGTCTGCTCGTTGAAGGCTGGACAGGGACTAAACAAGCCTTCGATGCAGCCTCTAGTTTACTTAATTAGAGTAAGCTTGGAATTAAACAATAATAATGCTGTTGTTGGCACTCCGTCGCTTACGACGTCGAGGGTTCCATTTGATCCGATCAACGGAACAGCCTGCCCGTGAAATTAACGTGCAAGTAGCTGAGCACTCCATAGACACGTGTACCCTTAATGTAGTTCTCAGGGATATTCAGCGTGACACAGTGTGACAAGGCTGACCCTTTCAATTACAGGTACAATAGAAACAGGAAGAAAGACTGAGAGAAAGTTGTGGTGAAAGAGTACAGCAGGGGTCGCCACCATCCCCTGCCGGAGCCTCGTGGAGCTTTAGGTGTTTTCGCTCAATAAACACTCACAACGCCCAGTCTGGGAATCGAAACCGCGATCCTATGACCGCGAGTCCGCTGCTCTAACCACTGGGCCATTGCGCCTCCACTAAACAATAATAATGACAACGCCAACAACAGCTAAAAATAACCATCATCATACCCAGTTCCTACTTTTCATTGCTTCTGTTATTAATTGTTTTTGACACGGTTGTGTAGTTAAGAAGCTTGCTGTGGTAGTCAAGAAGCTTGCTTTGCAACCACATGGTTTCGGGTTCCAGACAGACCAATTCCATGTGAGAGAATTTGGTAGACGGAAATTATGTGGGAGATGAACTTTTAAATAAGTTCTTCACCGATAATGGTGCTATTATACCGAAGGGCTTGGTAAAAATTATTAATTATTAATGAATTGATAATCCTTTCATCATGTAACCTCGTGGGCATCGGCACCATTTTCCTCTTTCTCCGTTCTTCCATTCTCCGAACTTTCCATCTTTCCGACGAAGGGCTACGCCCGAAACGTCATACACTCTCTCTTTCCTTTCCTGAGCGTCCAATAATACTATCCATATCACGTCCTCACTTTGTTGTTTTTTTGTTTTTTTGTTATTGTTTTTTTGAACTATATATATATATATATATATATATATATATATATATATATCTTACTTGTCTCAGTCATTAGACTGTGGACATGCTGGAGCACCACCTTGAAGAATTTTAGCCGAACGAATCAACCCTAGGACTTATTTTTAAAACCTGATACTTATTTTATTGGTCTCTTTCGCCGAGTTGCTAAGTTATAGAGATGTAAACACACCAACACCGGTTGTCAAGACATATACATACATACGTATATATATATATATGTGTGTGTGTGTGTGTGTGTGTGTGTGTGTGTGTGTGTGTGTGTGTGTGTGTGTGTGTGTGTAAACTTTAGGCTGGTTAAAATATGTTTGTGACATATTTCAACTTCTAAAGGCAAGTTCATTACAATTACCGTGGAAAAAAATTCTCTCAAATAGTAAGAAGGTGTAAAAACACCATGTCTGTCGGATTACCCGTTATCAACGGGAAATACCGAAGAGAGACAACTCTGGACAGAATTGAAGTCGTAGCTTCATCAAAAACACAGTCAACAACATTGACTGAGTTGCGCCGTTTGACCGCCAGATCGGAAGAAACTTAGCAGTATCAGCACCAAGCGATGCTTAGGCATAAGCGACGAGCTTCTTTCAGTTTTGCACTCACAAGGCTTTGGCCCGAGGCTATAGTAGAAGACACTTGCTCAAGGTACTACGCAGTGCGACTGAACCGGAAACCATGTGGTTGGGAAGCAAATTTCTTACCACATAGCCACACCTGCGCCTATATAAATATGTATTTATTTGTGTATGTGTGTGTCTTTGTGTTTGTGTTTTGGCCTCATCATTGCTTGGCACCTAGTGTTGAGTTACGTCGCAACCTAGCGGCTAGACAAAATGAGATCAGTCAAAAAGTACTAAACTCCAAAAGTAAACACTGGTATCGATCTGCTCTATCAAATCCTTTTAAAGAAGCACTCCAGCATGGCTGCAGTCCAGTAACTGAAACAAGAAAAAGATAAAAGATTATTCATATGGCTTTCTCTTTATTCCAGTTATTGCTTGTTTCAAAATCCCATTATTCTTTGCTGTTTCTTTGCAGTGTTTAAAATTTCAGCTTCAATTTAAATTGACATTAAGAGGAATCTAAGTTTAAAGTATTTCTTAATTATTCTACTCGTTGATAAAACACGTGATTTGTGCAGAGAAAGTTTTAAAACTTATTGATTTAAAGGACTTATCAAAATACTTTTTCTGTCACTTCTGAATGAAACGATAGAGTGGGGCCCGCGAGTTTGCAAAAGAAATGTAAAATTGGAATAATAAATTGCGAAAGATAGATTTATGTCATAATAATAATTGTTTCAAATATAGGCACAAGGCCTGAAATTTGGGGGAAGGGAACAAGTCGGTTACATCGATTCCATTACTGAACTGGTACTTATTTTATCGACCCTGAAAGGATGAAAAGCAGAGTCAACCTCGGCAGCATCTGATCGTAAAGTCGGAAGAAATGCCGCATAGTATTTTGTTTGGTGCAGTAACAATTCCGCCAGTTCGTCTCCTTAATAACAACGACGACGACGATGAGGAAGATGATTTTTTAAAAATTTTCGTTGTAAAAATACGTGACGCTACCGAAGAGAGAAAAGTAAAATAATTTGGACTCTCCCTTATATGAAAAAAGACAAAAAAAAAAGAGTTTTCGGAAGGAATGGTAGGAGAGGAAGAGGGAAGTAAGAATTATGCGGTCGGATAATATCAAGAATCGGTGTGAATCAAAATACAGTGAATGTATAAAGATACCATAAAAGAGACTGAAATAGTGGGCCATGGTATTGAACTTATTGAAAGCAAACGACACATGACGTTGATGATTGACAAAAAAAAATCTGTTAAAAAAGCTGATCCATTTTTTTTCTTTTTTACATTCCTTAAATTATCTGTATTTACTTATATAAAGTAAGAGTAGCTGTCTTAAAGCATTCCTCTTAATGGTGGCATTATAAACTTTGCTTTGTGCATTTGTTAAATGTTTGAGTCAGAAGTTAAACAATTTATCAATACTAGGAGCTTTCCAATTGATAATTTGAATTAACTTCTTTGAGGATTTCTTTTATTGTTACATCTGCCAACCTTCTACTTCGGAATGTTTCTCTTCTATCCTCAACACTCTCTTATGTTGTTTATTTATCGTTACCCATTGTTTCTTAGACCTCTTTCATCTTCTTTTCACTTGTTTATTGTTTCAGTCTTCTTTTGCTTAATTTCCGGCAGTTTTTCTTTAGGCTGAAGATAAAATCGATTTTGTTCATAGAAGAGTTGACATTTTTCAAAATATTTTTTAAACTGTATTTTTGAACCAAGATCTCTTGCTTAAGCCTCACTACTGTCGGTTAATGCGATATTGCATTTTATAAATATCTGCAGTTCATTTTTTTATATTTTATTTTGCTTTATCTTGGTTTCTTCTAGTCCCCCGTTTATAGTTTAAATTGTATTTTATCCTTTTTTATGTAAGTAGTATAAATCATGAAGGGAGTTGTTAAGTAACATTAAGTAAAGGATAAAGTAAAAGATGGTGTAAATTTCAACTTGCTAGTTGATGATCGGGAAAGATGAAGAGGAGAAAGTTGCGATTCTTGTTGTACACATACGGTATCCCTAATCGATAAAATTCCAATAAAATTTATTGCATGTAGACTTTTCATTCCCGAAACAAAGCATTCTGAATCTTTTATCTAAGTAGACCTTACAAATAGCAATTTGGGATTTGTATGAACTGGGTGGCTCATTACCATTTGATTAACTTCACACAAATGAACCTGAGAAATTCTTGCAGCATCAGTTCGGTAACTAATATCTGTTCGATAGTTATCTACAACTCTACTCTAGTCAATCTGTGGTGTCATAGTTGTGCGAACAAGCAAGGAATGGCTTTCAAATTTTCATAAAATCACACATGGCCTTCAAATTAATAATAAAAAAGAGTGGATAATGTTGATATAGGTGCATTGTCTGAAAATAAAATAAGATAGCTATGGTTGGAAGGCTTTGATCAAAGATCTCCTTAATCTGAGATTTCTGCTAAATAACGACAGGGTAAAACTTAACAAGTTTTCATGGTAACATTCCATCACAGCCCTCATATCACTAATGATGGTGAGGTGGTATGTCTCTTGGAAAGGGCCGATGCAAGAGTATTCAAAGCCGTCCCTTCTTTCAGTTACGACTATTTACTCAATACAATCACAAGCAGTAGTTTATATGGTGTACAAAGTTCAGCAGGTGAGGATTCAGTTTTGTGATACTGCTAACACATTCAAATAACTACGACAATCCTTTATTGACATATGGATGCTAACGATAAGGTTTCAAAAATTAGTTGATTTTATCTTTGCCTTTGCTTTTTTTTTTTAATATTCTGGATGTATTTTGTCGTTGTTTAACCTCAATCCTGGCATCGAAATATCAATCTCCGATTAAGGTATTCGGGTCATTTTTAAGGAACCCGGGTTTAGCTTCCTTACAATCTATTGTCTGAACAAATGAATTTTAGATTTTAATTATTTATTCTGTGTATGACTGCTATTATAAAGCTGAACAGTAGATGAGTAAGTTTTATATACTTTTTGTTTTTGTTTTCTCTGATATGCATGAAAAAACACTTAAGTTAAATCTCCGTTTCACACCGTCAGAAACAAAACAAAACAACAGATAGTAAGAAAGTTTGATGACCTGTTAAAACTAAGTCGAATGTTGCTATTTTTCAGTAGCAGAAAACCGAGAAATAGATTTTGCGATAGAATCTGATATCGAAACAAAAGGCAGAATCAACCAAACAAATTGATTTTGTTAATACGTGTGATCCACATCCAAAATGATCAAAGATTAAATGAGTATTCTGAGTTCAAATATCGCTAAAATAAAGCCGTTTTCTTCTAAGGGATGAATTAAACCGAGTAAATAACTGCATCACACTCATCTCCATTTTGTCGTTTTGCACCTATGTTAAGAAATCAATAATTGTCCTATTGATTATGGTATAGGGGTAATTACACGAAAATGACTACCCAGTTAACTCTTTATGAGCTTTTCTGTAGTCTTTAAAAAAAAAAAATTATTAAAATCAATGCATAAAATAGGGGGGGGGGAGAAAGAAATTCTATCGTTTGATTACCCCACTTTAATCACGCTTTTATGTTCTTAGAATTATATTTTTTCAATTCAGCTTCTCATTTAGTGA
>NC_142931.1:88529223-88556723 GCF_046866305.1 Octopus bimaculoides | reverse complement strand
GAATTGTTTTCTATGCTGTTTTGATATGTCGATTCTGATCAGTTTTAATAACAATTGAATGCTGTCATAACTGCATAAGACCAGCTACTATAACTAACATTCATACATGTATGAATACTAGTAAGGCATTTCAGCGAGAAATAACGAATTTTGCCAATTGCAATAGCTTTCCAGTTGCCTTAAATCTGTACTGTGTTGGTTAGTTCCTCGTGAGTTATGCTGAGTCACGTTTGTCGTGCTATTACCGTTTTTTTTCTTTCTCTTCTAATCCTATGTGCACTTTGATTGCACGGAATGGTTTATTCATATTTTCTCCCAATGCTATTGAACTTCCTTTGATGTTGCTGTGTCATCATATATGTCATTCACTCTCTCACTCTTTCTCTTTCTTTCTCTCTCTGACTTCTGTCTTCCTCTTTCTTCCTTCTTTTCTTTCTTACAGTTGCTGATGTCCCTATACAACTTTTTGAGCGTCGGACAAAAATGCTTAGAGGCATTTCTTTCTACACTTCACTCTGAGTTCAAATTGCACATAGATCAACTTAGCCTTTCATCCTTTCGGCGTTGCTAAAATATAGAGCCAGTTAGGTACTGAGGTTGATGTGATCGACTAAAATCCATATCCTTAAACTTACTAACCTTGTGCCAAAAATTTGAAACATTATAGTTATTATAATTATTCCGCGAGATCGACTTTGCCTTTCATCCTTTCGGGGTCAATAAATTAAGTACCAGTGAAACACTGGGGTCGATAAACGACTATTCCCCTCCCCCAAAATTTCAGGCCTTGTGGTTTTAGTAGAAAGGATTATTATTATTATTATTATTATTATTATTATTATTATTATTATTATTATTATTATTATTATTATTATTATTATTATTATTATTAAGGTGGTGAGCTGGCAGAATCGTTAACACGCTAAACAAAATACTTAGCGGTATTTCGCCCGTTGCTACGGTCTGAGTTCAAATTCCGCTGAGGTCGACTTTGCCTTTCATACTTTTGGGGTCGATAAATTAAGTACCAGTGGAACAGTGGGTTAGATTTAATTGACTCATTCCCCACACCAAAATGGCTGCCCTTGTGGCAAAATTTGAAACCATTATTATTATTATTGTTACTATTATAAAAGGCGCTGAGGTGGTAGAATCGTTGGCATGCCGGGCAAAATGCTTAGCGGCATTTCGACTGTCTTACCATTCTCAGTTCAAATTCCGTAATCGACTTAGCAGCTCCCTCAAAATTGCTGACCTTGTGCCAAAATTTTAAATATTATTATTGGCATTATTAGAAAGACGGTTAGTAAGTTTGTTGTCTGATCTATAAAATTAGTTCGAAAGTTTTTAGAAGTAGTAAATTTGGCAAAAATTTGAAACATTATACTGCTATATAAATTTTTAAATTTACACTATGCAGTAAATCTGAAAGGCAGCGGGCAAAAATTTTTTGAAGGAGGAGCTGTGTTTCCTTTTCAGTTAAAACTATTTCCTAGACCTGATGTCCAGAGGGGAAGGAGGGCAAGTCATGTAGAAGATGTAACAGCAGTAGCAAATGTGCATCGAACAATAAACAACAAAAGCAACTACAACTACAAAAATGAATGTCAAAAAGAAAAAGACAACTGTAGTTCTACCGACAGCAACAATAATACTGCCGCCTGCACCAACCCCATGATGCACAAACATGCCCTCACAGTACCAATCATCTCCCTCACCTCCATCGACCATCGAGTTCGTCAGTACCGAAAGCAGCAGCAATAACAGCAAAAGCTACAGCTAAGCAGAGCTGCAAACTGGGTCTTTTGGCCGTGCAGCGTGGATATCAGAAAGAAATGAAATACCAATGGAAGACATAATGCAAGCAAAAAGTTGTGAGGAAGTAAGGATGGAAAATCAGAGTGATTAAACCAGAAAAGAGAGGAAACGAGAAGGCTGACAGTAACCTATTGATGCGTAGCTAACAACTTAAAAGAAAGCTATACAGGCAGAAAGATCAAGCCAAGTCTTAGTAGGAAGTTGCCTGAAATCCGTTTTGAGTAAAAATCATTCATTACTCGCGACAGCTACTAAAACCAGATCAATATTAGGTTCCCCATTGAGATCAAGACCAAAAATATTAAATAAATAAATAATTACATAGCTAAATTAAAGATTTACTCGATAGCCTTTTCTAAAGAAATGTGGAAATAATCCATCTACTTAATGAAGGCTGTTTTAGGAAACATTGAAAATTAGACAAAATATAAGAGGTACACAAGCAACATTTTGAGAACTGGTTGGGAATATGAAGGAATCTCTTGATCCATTTGGATCAAGAAAGAACAGGAGCTATGTCAAGCCTGATTATTTTGCCGGATGAAAGATTTTTTTCATGGTGGCAGAGAGCAAACTGCAAAGGTGCAACGTATGTGTTACTTTAAATCAGCAAGGACTTTCTATCTATAGTTAAGTCTCAAAGAAAGAAAGCCCTCACTGCTGCTGACATCTCCAAAATAACATCAAGAGCAGCATGCAACCACAACAGTAACAACAGCTATAATAACAAACAAGAACAAAGTCATTATAAGCAGCAGCAGAAGTAACAACAACAATAGCATCACTACAGCGCAGGAACCGCTCTGACATCAACAATAACAGGACGTGTCACCCACCAAAAAGTAAATTTCCTAATTTACTCACCACCTCCACTCCACAACGAATTACGACACGAACACATATACGTGCAGAAACATCACTCTTCTTTCTTTATGAACAAGGGAAAGCAGACAAAGGAAAGTAAAAGGTCACCTAATGCAGAAAACTCTGAGGTTGAATGGAACGGAGATCTGACAACTAGTACCTACATGCATCTTTCCCGACGCTCAGAATCTGCAGATTAACATTTTAATTAAACGACAGACGGTGGAGACAATCGTTAACAACCTGTGCTACTGCTCTTTAAAGAAGGCAAGTTGAAAAGGCTCTTTAAGTTTTAGCTAAGTAGTAGCAGTAGAGCGAAATATTCAAAGGGTAAGTTGGTGAGTAAATTAGAAGCGATTAGGAAAGACGTTGCGACCAGCGTGCTAGCTGAAAGTTTGGCCTTCAATCATTTCTTCAACCTGAAACATGAATGTTACATTGTTATAACTAAGGCACGTGCACTAGGAAACGAAGGAAAGAAAGACGTTCGAGGGATCAGAAGTGCGACATGGCAACAAATTTGCAATTCGATCTTTGACGGATTGAGACGAACGGGTGCCATTCGATTCCAAACAGCTGTGTGCGGTTTTATAGCAGCAATTCGCTCGACTCTTCGGAGTAATTGGGAAGGAGACGGTAGTGGACAATTGTGCCTACCCTGGCGGAAAATGCAGAGTGTTTCGGAAGGCTGATAACAAAAACTGAAATAATGACCATATTAAGTGGTTGTAACTTAACTTTGATGAATGCGGTATGCGGTCTTAAAAATTTTGGCCAAGGTGGTAGCTTCTTGTAAAGAGTGTTGCCGGGAAAGCACAGACATGCGCAATTTATTTCATACATCAAAGAAAAGATAGATAGTAAAGCTAGCTTTGATAGGGACCTTTGATCAATCGAAAGTTTCTGGCAGGCTCAAATACTTGGTAACTGTCCTCAAGACAGCCGGTTTCGGCCCTGTTTTAAGAGAATGGATCGTTGCAATGCACAGCGATATTCGTTTATTGATCAGGATAAATGCTCACTTACTGGAACCGTTTCGAATCCAGCATTCAGTACGTCAGAAATATTCTCTCTCAATTATTCTGAGCGCATTGGTTTTCGAGCCACTATAGTAGAAACTGAAGGGTTTGTGAAGCATCCCGCTCTGACTGGTGAGCAGGAGAGCCGTATCACTATGTGCAAACAACGTCACTGTAATAGTGTCGGATACAACGGAAATATGATAGGGAGAAAGACTAACCTGAAAAGTCAGTGATCTTGCAGCTCAGCACCGTGGAAAGGCAGTCCATGTCACCGGACGGTGTCGTAACGCACTGAACAGATGTTTTTACTGAGACGAGGTTGCGAGCAGGGTGACTAGTCTCAACCAGAAATAGACTGAGAAAAGACGATCCCTGACAAATGGAGAACCGAGAGACTTGGAAACAGCTTGCTTGTGTACGTGCAGTTATTCGAAAACTTCGTATACCAGACGCCATTGGATTTCAGGAGTCATCAGTAGAGAATGCGCACCGTTGTGGAATTTTGTTGAACAGCTATCGTCACGAAAGCTATGGATTTGGCTCTCAGCCGACTCTATTGTAAAGATTTCTCTCAGCACCTTCCTTTAACTACGAAAAGTAAGCCATTTTCTTGTCTCGTAGAAATGGCAAAAGAAATTGTGTGGTGGGCTAGACTGAAAGAGCTGAGATACATACTTACCACTTCCAGCAAGTACTCATAAACTTTTTCAAGTTTTACTTCAAGGCAAAGTAATAGAAGAGAGAAAGAGAGATGTCGTCCTACAGTAAATTTGGTAGAATGTGAGTGAGAGTAGGAAATTTGTTACGTTGTAGTCAGGATAGTTTAAGTTTGTAGAGTTGAAATCTTTGGCTTAGTAGTGCTACTAGAAAGCATACCGGTTTGGAATAAACTTTAAAGGCACGGAGGTGCTTTCAGCCTGGCCTGCCCGCATACGCTAACACCATTCAGGACATATCTCGCTATCGGCAGAGTCAACGGTAAAGAATGTCTCGTCGTCTTCCTTTGGTTGGGAAAGAAGGGCAGTGTATATCTGTTTAGTGGCCAGATTAGAAGCACCTTCCTCTTTGGCGAAACCCTCATCAACTTTTTCAAGCTTCACTAGAAAAGGAAAGTGAGAGTATAACCAAAGTCTTTGCTGTTGTCTCCTCCTTCTGCAACTCCTCCTTGAGCTCCTTTTCAAGCTCCTTTCCAATCTCCTTGTCAATCATCATTTCACGTTCCTCTCTTCTTACTTTCTTCACAATCTCTTTCTCTACTTCTGTTTTCTTTTTCTGCCTCTCTGGCGGAGAGCTTGCTCTTTCACTTCTCTTTCTGCTTTTTACTATCGTGAATTCTTCTTCTGTACTTGTCTCCTTTACCTCGACGTGTACCACTTGGTGGCATTCTCCTGCTTCTCAGTTTGTTCCTTCTGTTGTTCTCTCTGGAGGCACCTCGCCTTCATGTGGCCTTTCTCTCCACATGCGTAGCATATGGGTGATCTACCCTCCACCACAACTCTTAGCCTTACATCCTCGGACAGAAAGTTCTGAAATTTGTTTTAGTGATCACGTATATGCTATAGTCTGCAATTTTTGTCATGGACAGGAAGCTGGTCCAAAGAGCCAACGTGAAATCTTGCGCCAAACTTGAGAAAGTCTGCTGCAGAGATATCGAACATGCTTTGGCAAGCTTAAAACGACGAGGCAATGGATTGTACGCAATGTTTCGAGTGTCACGGGTGCTTCAAAAGGCACGACATAGCAGCAGCTCAATCAAGAGCATGCTCATCATTTTTACGACATCCACGGTATTGTGCATCGAGAATTCGCTCCCACCTAGGGCCAGACGGTCAATCGAGAGTTCTACTACGATGTTTTGAAGCTTTTGAGGAAGGACATTCCACGAAAGTGACAGGATCTGTGGTGCGCGAAGAATTGGAATCTTCATGACAACAATGCACCTACTTGTCACCGAGTTTCTCACCCAAAGCAACATGATATCGCTTCTGCATCCACCCCCTTCGCCAGATTTAACACCTATGGACTTCCATCCTTTCCCTAAGATGAAAATGCAGCTCAAAGGTCACCGTTTTAATACCGTTGTCCAGATCAAGAGCCAATCGGAGAAGGTTCTCGATTCGCTTACGGAAAACGACTTCCAGGCTAGATTCCAAAAGTGGCAGGAACGCTGGGATCGGTGTATTACTGCGCAATATGACTATCCCGATGGAGATGATGTTAACACTTAGGTAAATAAGCTATTTTTTATGAAACATATCTAGTCCGGGAACTTTTTGATACCACCACATATCAGTTACCACATTGGATGACACAAACCCTAATGACGTTACAGTTGGTAATGATGCTGAGGGTATGTATCTGGGTTTTATATTATGAAATTTAGTTCTCACCGAGCGTCATCCATCTATGACTGAAAAGTAATATATGAACTTTTAAGCGACTGAACTCACTGGCGATTTTGTTTTGTCAAGTGGAAAAAAAGACCCTGGTAAAAGAAAGAAAAAGCTACTTCAAATGACCAGATTCGAACTGCGAATTTAGTTTTATAAATATATATTTGATTAATCTTTATTAAGCTTGGAATTAATCAAAACGTAATGCTAAGAGATAGTAATACGTAGCAAAAGATTTCTTTGGCAAAAGAAAGACAGTTTTTTTTCCTGTTAATTTATAGTTAAGTGTGGCATGAAAAAATAATGAAATTGAATGGGTTAATCATCAAGTTTCATTTTTTTAAAAACTTTTGTAATAAAATTTCTTTTTGTAATATTTTTTAAGAACATGTTTCTCTTTCTCAAGCAAAAGAACGCTCTTCGATCTGATTAGAATTTGAATCAGGAAATTAAAAAAAGTCCACGTTAAGAAATGTCATTTGTTTCTCGTTTATGACCTTAAAATCCGACATTGGCCTTTCTAAAAAGCATAAAATCAATAACATTGATACAACATGTAGCAATTACATTAATTAATTTTTTCAGCCGCTTCATTTTCGTTTCCTTTCGAAAACCATTATTCTTTATGTTCAGGTATTTATTTATCCAGTTCATATATTACAGCACTGGAAGCTGCTCTGTCTTTCAAACTTTGCTGATTACACTGAACTGATAAGCTGTATTACTTACCTATGTAAAGAGTTTGGCAATAAACAAATAAGTAAATAAATGAATAAATAAACTTTTTTTCTCTTTCAGCATGATAAATTTTCCTTGATAGTATATGCACAGTTGTTTTCTGCACACAATTTAACTATTCAGTAAAGGAATCAATATCAATGTATTATAGAGTAATTTAATGTTCAGCAAGAAATATTTTTTAACACTAGGAGATATTGTCTGCGATTGGTATGTTAAAAAGCAGAGTGGCGAGTTTTTTTATGGTTCATATTCACTAAGGACCATTATAGTTTTGAGAGTGGAGGAATGCATAACAAATATATATTTCTTTCTTCATAAGATATGTAGTTTGGGCCAAAAATATAATACAAAGAGACTTTTAAGATGACAAAAATGCGTTTCAGCCTTACAAGAGACGCTATAACGATTATTTGTCTAGTTACTTTAAACCTTAGGATCGACAACACTTAACTGAAAATCTAGAGAACTTTACATTGAAATAATCCTCAATGCAAAACTGGAGAGGCATCTGCCTCAAAATTTAATCAAATCTACCATAAAGATATTTTGCATGTAATCTGAAGAAAATTTTGAGAGGTGCCAACCTAAAACTGTAACATTGATAAGTAAGAGCACCCTCAGTCATAACAATCAGTGGATATTAAAATCTGGATGAAATCATCTTACATAAACATAATACTACACATTTTGTGTAGATTTTCTAGTGACTCCTAAGATCAATATTTGACTTGCAGAACAAAACCTCTGAAACGTGTAAAAGATGGATTTTTACAGCGAAGCCTAACGGCAGAAGACCTCGGAGTAGACTAAGAATGAGATAGTTATATAATATCCTTAGTCTCAATTGGTCACACTTGGGAATCCAGCCGAAAGTGTGGTGATAGCTGCTTCTGATAGAAGCCTATGGAGGAAATGCTTGAGAACTCTACCCCAACAATCCTTCCAGGAACAGTAAGCGGAAATGATGGATGGATGGATAAAAGCTGTACTGGATTTGTCGTCCGTTACCGTGATTCTACTTACAGACATAACTGAAATGAAAGTAAGGCCGTCCAGTTAGTATTTTTATCGGAAATTTCACTGTAAAGAATATCTTTGTATTCTTTTATCATTATATGTCAGACATCAATCAACAGAAATTACCTAAGAGCTATCATTGTTTTTGTCTATATTTTACTTTTTACTTCACTCACTGGACTGCGGCCTTGCTGGGGCACTGACTAAAAGGGTTTAGTCGAACAATCGGCCCCAGCACTTATTTTAAAGTCTGGTACTTATTATATCTGGCTCTTTTATCAAACCGCTAAGCTACTGCGACGTAATAAAACCAACACCGGTTGGCAAGTGGTGATAAGGGATACATAAGTAAAAACACACACATCTACACATATACACATATACATAAATATATACACCTATTTATACACATACACACACACTGGACTGGCGTGTATTGGGACCGAACCAAAACGGTTGCTAAAGTGAGCTTCTTAATCATACAGCTATGCCTGTTCTTGTGTTAGAGAAGACAAATTTATTTCCAATAGTTTCCACACAATCTAACATTAAAAAAACTCCTATAGTTAAAGGAGGCGCAGTAATGACGTATGTATTCAAATTCCATTCACCAATGTTGTAGTTCCAATTATAGATAACAAATTTGCATCTGTCAGCGAGTCGGTAAAGCAAGGTAAATGCTTTGAATTCCTTATTCAAATTAATGTAAAGAAACTTAGAAGTACATCATAAAAAAAAAAATAATCCTTTCTTCAGTAGATACAAGGTCTGAAATTTCGGGAGAGGGGCTAGTCGATCACATCGACTGGTACTTATGTCATCAATCCCGAAAGAATGAAAGGCAAAGTCGACCTTGGCGGAATTTGAACTGAGAAAGTAAAGATGGATGAAATGTCGATAAGCATCCTAACGATTCTGCCAGCTCACCGCCTTTATGACGATAACGCATATGCGGTAAACTTCAAATTTGTTACCTGTACTCAAGTTTCAATTTTCTCAAACTATTTTTCAGTACTTTTCCTATATTTGATGAAACTTATCTATCTTAAATTCCCTTGTTTAAGGTGAAATTGTCAAAGACAACGAATCTTATCATTATTTCTCAAATTATTCAAACAACAAGGGGTTTCAAAATCTAGGATTGTTGCTTGTGAGACAAGAAATAATTGAAAAGATTCAATATAGTGTCACCACAACTCTCAGAAAAGTTCTGACAAGTGTCGCAACGAGAACATTTGTGCTGTGACTCCAAGAGTAGTGTATAATTTATCTAAAACATTTTAAAAGACAATTCATTTTGAGAATGAGCTATCTGCGAATCATAATTCTCTAGTGAGAATTTATGCCTTAAATATTTTAACAAGTTATTCATAGAGAATTTTATACTCGTAACGTCATCTTTTCGAGGGTGTGAGATTAAACACCTTTTCCTTTGTCATCAGGTGCCATATTTGCCGTCTTATACGTATGTACTCGGCATAGGAAGGAACTCAAATCATTCGTAGAGTTTATGAGAGTCTCATAGGGTTTCATATAATGCTCTTATGCATATGATACCAAGTGGCGAATTGAAAATAAACTCATGTTACACATGTTATGCAAAAACAAATAACAGTACTCGGCCAAAAACGTTTCCGCTATAATTCCGTTTACAAACTGTTATTATGCAAAAATGTTTGCATTGCTTACACCCGTTGCTTACTCTGCCGAAAATAATGTCTAATTTTTTTCTAATCAGCACCTTTAAACGTAGTGCAATTATTTTTCATACTAAAAACACTAGAAATAATCAAATTTACCTTTTTATTATTTAAAAAACTGGTCAGCACCCATTAAGATTAAAATATCAATTCCCCTCCTTTAACTTTGGCTTTCAAACCTGTTGGATTAAAAGATTTCTCATCAGTTCTATATTTTCTAGAGATCGTGACTCAAAACTTAAGAAAAATATATATAAAAGTCAGTGTGATCATACAGCCTCAAGACTTTACTTCAAAACGAATTATGTGCAATTTTGATACGGGTGAGAAGGCCGTTGTGGAAAGCTTTCAAACTACGGGAAAGGCAGGAAAGACAACCAATACTCTCAACAACAGGTAAAAATCTACAGTAACTACAAAGTCAAAGGCTTTGTTAAGATCAAGATCTCGAGATTTTTCCTGAAAGATAAATAGAGAAAATCATATCGATTGTCGATATTTCTGACATTATTCTGCACTGGAATTCTGAATAGAATTTCTCTGTTAGAACTTGGAGCTGCTCAGATGCAATGCATGCATGCTATCAACTTTAATAAATTATACTGGTGAACAAAAATTTTCATTGGATATGATTTGGGGTGAGTCAAAAAGCTGTTCTGATGTTGACTGCAAAATTCTTCGGTTTTTCAGTGGTATGTATAATTTTTGAAATAAATATTTTTTCTTTTTTGTTATAAATTATTTATGAAATATTTTGTCTTTCGCAGATTACTGTTATTTAATCAGTATATTTCATGAATGGAGAAATAACTGGCCACACTTTGTTTGCTATGTTTGTGATATTTTGTGATATTGTTATTGCTAAAACAGAACGACGAACCATATATCAAAAATACGTTGGTTGTCATATATATGACTAAAACAAATAGTGGCTATCACATCGTGCCTTCTCTCATTTTTGTTCAAGTCAACTACATGATTGGTTTTGTTGTACCCGAAAGACTGAGAGAAGGAAAAACTAACCATGCTGATTGCTATTTTTGTATTGTTTACATAACTGGCCTTTCTGCGAAAAACAAAAAAAAGTTTGTCTATCAACATCTGTATTCAACACAGAGTGGTTCAACAATATAAAACAATGACCAGTCTTTTACACTCAAATATGCTTAGTTTCATAGATATTCAAATGAGCAGTGATGAAGGTGCTCTAGGTAAAGGTACTGCACCTTCAATAGCTCCTCGTAAATACATAATTGAAGAAAATTCGAAACCAAGGCTATTTACTCAAGAGTTTGGGGATGATTTTGTTCAAAATTTATCACAGTCTGAAGAGAAAACTAGGCTTCTCGCTTCAAGACTAAAGGTAAATCATTTACGTAACTACGGTGTGCAAATCAGTTTCTATAAAAAACGAAATTTTACTTTGGTAATGTTCTTTACGATAAACAGTTTACTCTACTGTTTGGCAATGACATCGATGAACACTTCACAAATTTCTCTTAGACTCATATTGCATCTGACTGGCACCTCTTGAGTTAGTCATCACAAAGACGCTTGAAAACTGTTGTAACTATATAGCAGGAATGTACAACCAAACATACTTATTGTCCACTCTGTCTAATTAAAAGCAGCATATGATACCATGCATATCTTGCTTGATATTCAATATTGTGTTCATCAGCGGATATCTCGAAATTAATGGCATGCTAGTGGGAATGCAATAAGAATTCACAAAAGATTGTTGTTTCTTATCTCGGAGTATTGTGCTACCACTGGTTACTCTATTAAATGTGACAGGCCACTGAAGTCAAGGTATGTCCCAGGTATAAACAACCTGTCACTTTAGTTGAAGTTAAGAAGATACTCTTCTGCCATTCTAGATTCAACTTACTTTGATGAAAAACTATGTTAAATTAAGAGTAAAGTAAGTTCAAGAAAATTTGAATACTTTTATAACAATAAAATTCCCCACTGAGTGACACCTTGGACAAGTATCTTCTAGTATTTCCCCGCGCCGACCAAGGCCTTGTAAGTGTTTCTGATAGACAGAAACTGAAAGAAGCCCGTCGTATGTGTGTGTGTGTGTGTGTGTGTGTGTGTGTGTGTGTGTGTGTGTGTGTGTGTGTGTGTGTGTGTGTGTGTGTGTGTGTGTTTGTGTGTGTGTCTGTGTATGTATGTATGTGTGTGTGTGTGTGTGTGTGTGTGTGTGTGTGTGTGTGTGTGTGTGTGTGTGTGTGTTTATCCTCCTACAATCGTTTGACAACCGATGTTGGTGTGTTTACATCCCTGTAACTCAGCAGTTCGTCTAAAGAGACAAATATAATAAGCACTAGGCTTACAAAGAATAAGTCCTGGGATCGATTTGTTTGACTAAAACCCTTTAAGGTGATGCTCCAGCATGGCCGCAGTCAAATAAAAGAAAAGAATATTACATATATATATATAGGGTGCGTAAGGTATTTGAGGAATACCTTTTTGGGGTCATTGCTGCATTTTTTGCTCACTCTGTATAATCTTTTTGTTTCAGAAAATAATAATGGCAGACCCTCAGCTTACTCAAGAAATGAAGAGGCATGGTGTTAATGTGGTTATAAAGGCTGAGCATAGTGATTTAGAAATATCTCAAGTTTTAAAAGTTGCCAGATCTTTCGTCTACAAAGTTTGTATGGAGTTAGAGACTGAAGATGGAAACGTATCACCAGTATCAAAGCATAAAAAGCATTACAAATGCTCTGAAATCATCAGAACACCTGAATTTATCCAGCAAGTTCAACAGATCATGAGGTCAATTGCAAAAGATCTCCATGTATCAGAAGGAACAGTCAGAAATGTTGTCCGTGATGACATCAAACATAAGTCTTATATGATGAAGAAAGGCCATTGAACATTGTCATAACACCAAAGATTCTTTGAAAGCTGCAATAGTCAGAGTAATGTCCAAAATCAACCAGAACCACTTGATTGGAGCATGTAGATGATTTATTGGTGGGTTTATTGAATAACATTATAGAAAAAAGGTTTATTTTTATCCTCATAATATTTTTTGATAAAGTTATCTATTATTATATATCTGTTTTTTTATAAGCATAAATCTGTCCTCAAATATCTTACACACACAGTGTATATGTGTGTGTGTGTGTGTGTGTGTGTGTGTGTGTGTGTGTGTGTGTATGTATATATATATATATATATATATATATATATATATATATATATATATATATATATAGTGTGTGTGTGTGTGTGTGTGTGTGTGCGTGTGTGTTTGTGGGGAGGATGACCCTCCACCGCTTGTCAGCTGGTGTCATTTGTTCCGTAACGTAGATTTGGCGAAAGTAACCAAAAGGATAAGTATCTGACTTTAAAAAAAGTGCTGGTGTCGACTTGTTCGATTAAGCATTTCAAGGCGGTGCCCCAGTATGGCTGAAGTCCAATGACTGAAACAAATATAAGATAAGATATAATTGCTCTGTGAGAAAATATTTGTGGGGCAAAGCTCAAGGAAAATACTTGTGGGGCTGCAAATCAAAGAATCTTTAAAAGAATTTGAACAAACTTTCCATACATTTGAATAAAACGGTTGGCCAGCTTTTAGATAGTTATGATAAACGTTAGTGGGAAATTATAAGTCCCTTGCATTTCGAGGTGGAGTTGAGAAGCTTCTTGATATCTAGAAGGAAATGTATTATAGGATGTCGTAATAATGCACTTTCTACATACTCATCTAGATTTCTTTCCAAAAAGTCTTGGTATGGTAAATGCTGTGTAAGAAAGATGCTGCTATCAAAATAGCCATGCTATAGAAACACGATATCGGGTATTTTTGAGTGCATATATAACGGATGATTATTATTGTATTGCATATCGTGACAATCCAGTTCAAGTTTATAAGAAAAACTTTATATTTGCAACAATTAAATATATGAAAAAAAAATGTATATGTATTCTTCAATTATATGAGTATGTAATTAGAACCGAGATATAAAATAAGATTAAAGTTAATTATGTATGAATTAATTAAATGTATGACTGTCTTTCCGTTCACGCAATAAGCAATTTTGTAGAGAATGTTGTTGAACAGACATTTATTAATAAAACTGAGAATAGTTTCGAATGTTACTTGTTTTGCAAATCACTTGGTCTGAGATTACCTGTTAAAATTGAAGCAACTACATTTTCAGCATGAAACGCATGGATCATTTTACCTTGAGAAGAAATTAATAACATCTTTGAAAAGTGTTATCAGATATGACTGATTGCGGACAATCTGATTGTATTTTCTCTTCGTGTTCCATTTTGTTCTATTCGTTGTCCAAATTAAATCCAGTTTAAGGCTCCAAGTGTACTTGGATTGATATTTTTGAAACCAAATGCTCTGGATACGCTATAATTTTGGTTCCTTAATTGTATTTAATTATCAATTTATGTTTCGGCTCCATGTAAAAAGATAGAAAGGTTGAAGTATTCGGATTACAAAATAAACTTCGATAGTAGGCGAAAACACCACGCAGGGCCAACCAAGGAACCCCACAAATCTCGAGTAAGCTTCTACTATGGCATGTGGTCCTTTCTTCCACGTTTTCTTTAGCCTGCAGGCGCATACGTAGAGTAGATCCATTCAATCGGGCCATTCTCGCTACCTTCACCCATTTTTACAAATTTATTGGGAAAGCACTACCCTCTGCACCCTCACTTTCCTTTTCAAGTAGAACTTGAAAAATTCGATGAGGGCTTGGCCGAAAAGGAAAGTGTCTGCTTTCAGTACTTTCAGTCGCGTCCGCCACACAGCCTCTGACGGCGCGGCGATCTTCAGGATGGTGTCGGCTGAGAGCTGAGTCCGTCCTTTACGGGATATTAACTGTTCGACATCACAAGTCAGCAATGCTCGAATACTGTACGGCCTGTATCTGCCCATATCTATTTCGGAGTTCTTTCTACTTGGGAGTGTGTTTCTGCTTCTAGGTTTCATGGTTTCGCCGACTGAAGGCAATGCAGTACCGTCTTCAGTGCATTTACCGCCAAAACTTCCGCTGGGGTTGCAAATTGTGCTCTCCTTTTATTCACTTTCACAAGTTGTACCACCTGAGTCAGACGTGCCTCCTTGTCGTTTAGGGAGAGCATGAAATATTGTGCTGGTTTTTTTCCGCCATTCCAACAAAAGATAGCCTACCCTTGGAATCGCCACACGACTTACTTTGTCCTCTTCGTTATTCTTGGTGCTGCTGATACTTTTGTTGTTGTTGCTGTTGGTGACCTTGTTGTTTGGGCAAATGTTCTCGTTCTTAAAAACATCTTTACAATTGCTACTGTTGTCGTTTCCATTGATGTTTGTCATTGTTCTCGTGAAAATGCTCTTTAATGAAGTTCGTTGTAAAATGAATCGTTCTTCTTGCCACTTCCTCATTGAATCTCATATTACTAATACCAAAATTCCAACAAAGTAGAACAATAGAAACAGAGAAGAGCATATAAAATACCACAAAAATTGTATTACCGTGTGACGTAGGGGTCCTTATTTAAAGTTTTATCGAAAATTAACAACGGTAAATATATTCACAACAGTAAATATATTAGCTATATTAAATCTCTGAGCGAGATATAAACAGTAGCAATCGTAACACATAATTATCAGCCAAGTGTGGCGCTCTTTACAGGACAGTGCTACCGACGTTTATAGCTCCAGGGAAACATCTTTTCCAACTGGCTAACGACACACATTCTTTGTCCGATTAGTATTTGCGATATTTAATATAGCTTATTTCTCCTTTTTCGAGATTAGCAAGTTTGTCGCTGCAAACGCATATAGTATTTTGCGAGTGGAATGAGTTTTCACCACTACCTGGTGATTAACACACGTTGAGGACGGGTAACCACCCAGAAACTCGAGTCTGTGTGTATCACGATGGGAGCGATGACCTCCCCTCGTAAATACTAATCGGACACAGAATGTGTCTCGTTAGCCAGCTGGAAGAGATGTCTTCCTGGGGCTATAAATGTCAGTAGGACTGTCCTGTATAGGTTGCCACACTTGGTTGGCAATTATATGTTACAAGTAAATATATTCTTTTCAACAAAATATAATATAAGTTCGGAACCGACAAGACTTACGTCCAATTCAAACGATAATGATAATAATTAAGCGTTTAATAATAATAATAATGATGATGATGATGATGATGATGATGATGATGATGATGACGACGACGACAATAATAATAATAATAATAATAATAATAATAATAATAATAATAATAATAATAATAATACAGCATTACAGAAAAAGACTTACCTGAGGCAAAAGAAAAACTAAAGCAAGATATCTTGGCCAAAGCACAAAAGATCCGCCGGTATGAGAAACGCCAACGTTTCTTTGAACTAAACAAGCAGTTCAAATCCAATCCCCTAAAAATTCTATCAAGAACTGGGTAAAAATAAAATAGACATTACTTCAGCACCAACAGCAGAAGAACTAGAGAAATTCTGGAAACAAATATGGTCGGTGAAGCAACAACCCCAAAAAAGGACCATTAAAACAACGAACTTAGCACCTGAGCAACTCTGGGCCCCTATAACAACTGAAGAGGTCACCCAGACACTGCAAAGACTAAGCAACTGGAAAGCACCTGGACACGACAAGATTCCCAATTTCTGGTTAAAACACCTGCCAGCAATGCATAAAAAGCTGGCAGAAAACTTTAACAACATAATAGCAGATCCAGAAACAATGCCTGAATGGCTCACAAAAGGGAAAACCATCTTAATCCCCAAATCCACGGAAACGGAGAAACCACAAAACTATAGACCTATAACCTGTCTCCCTACGATCTACAAAGCCTTTACTGCAATAATATCGCAGAGAGTGAGTAAACACCTGGAAAATAACAACCTGTTTCCAGAAGAGCAGAAGGGATGCTGCAAGGGCTCATACGGCTGTAAAGATCAATTATTGATCAATAAAGCCATAACTGAAGACAGCCGCAGAAAGAAGAAAGGTCTCAGTATGGCCTGGGTGGACTACCAAAAG
Source organism: Octopus bimaculoides (assembly GCF_046866305.1). Taxonomy (NCBI): domain Eukaryota; kingdom Metazoa; phylum Mollusca; class Cephalopoda; order Octopoda; family Octopodidae; genus Octopus; species Octopus bimaculoides. Next base: position 88,540,144 of record NC_142931.1, on the reverse strand, counting down.
GCTTTCGACAGTGTTCCCCACACGTGGATTCTGGAAACACTAGCCATAAACAAGGTGGCACCAATTATCATAAAATACATAGAGCACTCAATGAACAAATGGCAGACAGTGCTACAGCTCCAAACAAAAGAGGGACTTGTGAAAACGAAAGCCATCCCCATTAGAAGAGGAATATTCCAGGGAGACACGCTCTCTCCACTCCTGTTCTGCCTGGCACTCACACCTCTAACAGAATTGCTAAATAGAACTGGATGCGGTTACAAATGCTATGGAAAAACAGTCAGCCACCTTCTATATATGGATGACCTAAAATTATATGCAAAATACGACAAAGAGCTAGAAGCACTACTACAGACAGCACACGGCTTTACCAAGGAAATAGAAATGAAATTCGGATTAGAAAAATGTGCCAAAGCAACCCTGAAAAGAGGAAAATTAGTTAAAAGTAGCAATATAACACTAGATAAAGCCAATGAAATAAGAGGACTAGACGAAAGCCAACCATATAAGTATTTAGGAGTCAATGAACTAGATAGGATACAACATACACAAATGAAAGAAAAAATAAAGAAAGAGTACTATAGACGAGTTAGATCAATACTAAAAACAGAGCTCAATGCTAAAAACAAGATAATGGGTATCAACACTTTAGCTGTCCCAGTTATAAGCTACAGCTACAACATCCTTAACTGGACACTAAACGATGTATGTAAAATAGACAGGAAAACAAGAAAAATAATGACAGGATATAGGATGCACCACCCAAAATCTGACATAGAAAGGCTATATATACAACGCACAGAAGGTGGCAGGGGTCTTATACAGCTAGAAAACTATTATAAAATAACCACCATAGGACTGCAAAAATACCTACTCCAGAAGCAAGGGAAACTAATACAAATAGCCACAAAACACGAGCAAAACAAAAAACTGTTTTCAGTATTTAAGGAAGCTGACAAATACAAACAAGAAATCAATCTACCTAACAAATACGAAGAAGAAGAAGAAGAAACAACAAAAGCTATAAAACAAATGAAATCCAAACTAAAACTAGAACAGCAACGGACCATGATAAAACGATGGCAAGAAAAGCCCCTACATGGTAAATACTGGGCTAAACTAAATGCGAAAGAAATAGACAGAGAAAAATCCCAGCAATGGCTGAGAAGCTCAGGACTCAAAGCAGAGACTGAAGGATTTTTAATTGCTGCACAAGACCAAAGCCTCCCCACCAGAAATTACCAAAAACACATAATGAAAAGAAATATAACAAGTAACTGTAGAATATGTGGAGATCGACAAGAAACAATAAATCATATTATCTCTGGCTGCCCAGTCCTGGCTAAGAAGGAATATATTCACAGACACGACAGAGCTGGGACCTATATACACTGGAAGCTATGCCAACATTATGGAATAGCAACAGAAAAAAGATGGTATAAACACACGCCAGAAAAGGTCACAGAAAACGAGAAAGCAACCATACTCTGGGATATGCCAATACACACAGATAGAGAAATTAAGGCAAATAGACCAGATATAGTTGTCAAAGATCATGAAGGAAAAAAATGCCTTCTAATTGATGTTTCAATACCAGCAGATGACAACGTTTCTCTAAAAGAAATGGAAAAACTTTCAAAATACAAAGACCTGGAAATAGAGATAACTCGAATGTGGAATCTAAAAACAGAAACAATTCCTATCATAGTAGGTGCCTTAGGTATAATAAAAAAATATTCAGACAAATACATAACAAAAACACCAGGACTTACAAATATATATAACATACAGAAAATTACACTACTGGGTACTGCACACATTCTACGCAAAACACTTTCAATACAGTAAACATAAGAGCACCACAGCAAACCACAGCACATACCCAAGGCGCACAGAGCTGCGCTCGGTAGTGAAGTGAAAGCACGTTATAAAAATAAAACTACTGAATAATAATAATAATAGTAAAATAGGTGGGATTGGCTGATGAAAGGATCCTTATAAAACGAGACTAAGTGCACTATACTGGCAGTGCAAGACCAAGCTTTGGCCACGAACTGGAGAGTCAACCTTAGGAATGAACAAATGTCTCTTCTGTGCTGCATTTGTAATAAAGTTGAACAAACCATTGCCCATACCATGAACCAAAGCTCCAGGCTTGCCCAAAACCACTTTAAGTTGTGGCGACACGATCAGGTAGCGAAAGTGCTCCATTGGAAACTGTGCGAAAAGTGAGGGCTAGAGAGAGGTAAGATGTGGTATGAGCACAAACCGCAGAGAGTGGAGGAGTCGGTAACTAGCAAAATCCCCTGGGATTTTCCAATCCAAACATATCGGGTGCAAGAGCATAAAAGACTGGACCTAGTTGTGGTTGACAAGGTGCATCACGTATACTATGTAGTTGATGTTGCATGCCGTTTTGACCCACGAATAGTCAAGAAGGAAAGCGAAAAGACAGATAGATAGATAGCTAACTAGCTAGCTAGCTAGCTAGCTAGCTAGATAGATAGATAGATAGATAGATAGATAGATAGATAGATAGATAGATAGATAGATAGATAGATAGATAGATACAACTCTCTTAAGTACGAAATAGCCTGGCTATGGAAAATGAAGAAGGTGAAAATAGTGCCAATTATTGTTGGGTTTTTGGGAACAGTATCAGAAAGCATCAAGAGGAATATAAAGGAAATTCGAACAGAGAGCCCAGTAGAGCTGTTACAAAAGGTTTGCCTCCTTGGTACGGCCAGAATAATCAGGAAGGTATTAGATAGCTGAAAAGAACGGATAACATGGTACTGTAGGCTGCAGGTAGTAAGCCCGCTACGTATGCCAGACTCCAGGAGCTCGAACAAAACCTGTGATAAAGAGAAATAACAACGACAACAACAACAACAACAGCAGTAGTAGTAGTAGTAGTAGTAGTAGTAGTAGTAGTAGTAGTAGTAGTAGTAGTAATAATAATAATAATAATAATAAGGATCGATTACCGAAAGGCTTTCGAAAGTATTCTCCACACATGGATCCTAGAAACTCTAGCCATGAACAAGGTAGCACCAATAATCATAAAATATATAACACATCCCATGAATAAATGGCAGACAGTGCTACAGCTCCAGACAAAAGAGGGACTCATAAAAACCAAAGTCAACCCCATCAGAAGAGGAATATTCCAGAGAGACTCACTCGCTCCATTCCTTTTATGCTTGGCACTGACACCTTTATCTGACTTGCTAAACAGAACTGGATGTGAATATAATTGTTACGCAAAACAATCAGCCACCTCTTATATATGGATTATCTGAAACTGTACGCTACAAATGATAAACAGCTGGAAACATTACTACAGATAGTATATGGATTTACCAAAGAAGTAAACATGAAATTTGGCTTAGAAAAATGTGCCAAAGCAACCTTGAAAAGAAGAAAACTAGTTAAGAGTAGCAAAATAGCACTAGATAAAGCAAATGAAATAAGAGAATTAGACCAAAGCCAGACATACAAATACTTAAGAACGCGTACAAGCTACCACATATGAATAAATCAAATTTGGAAGGCACGGTATTTAAATGATTTTCACAAAAGATGCAACAAACAGTGGAAGGGAACAGTTGTACTCGGTGATAAGGCTGTGAAGAGAAAAGTAGTAGCGGTGAATTTCATTACGTGAGCTTTAATAACCGCGATACGAAAGAAGCCTCAGCACACATCAAGAGGCGGTGTTCTGTCAAAAAGTTAACGCTGCTCAAACGGAAAACAAAACTAAAAGAGAACGATGGGCAGATGTCGACTACATTAAACTGACGTATGCATTCTATAATGCAACACTATATCCAAAACATAGAAATAAAAAAAGAAACATATGGGATAGCGAGGAAAAATAATAAGGATATCAGGAAATTGCGAATGTAAGAGGATATATCTTATGAGAATAGAAAGTTCCCAAAACAGAAATAGAGAAACTCAAACAGTAAATATCCTATAAAATGAACCCCCGCAACATGTACTCTACATATCCGATACCCAACAGAAGATCACGGCTCGCATTACACACACATACAATACAAACACTAATATAACAAATGACTCAAATCAAACCCCATAACAAAACATACTGATGCAATATAATATCGGGTCGAGTTTGTGCTTCCCAAACAACAGCAACAAAAAAAAAAGAAAGAACATACAATGCTGCATACACCTCAGCAGCGCAGAAGTGTAGAAAGTGACGCAGCAGAAATTTACTTGAAACTATCAGATGTCAAATGATAATAATGGTGAAGATGGTGATAATAGTGGTAAGAAAGAGAAATTAAGAGAGGAGCAGAGTACGAAAAAAGAAATGGCATGGGAAGGGGGAGAAACGTACAGTCTATTTGCAAGAGATACGAACACCAAGAAAGATACAGAAGACTGGTGGTTATAAAGGCAGAAGAGTGATTTGAAGATAGCAACAGAAGCATTTATAAGCGCGCCACAGGAACAGGCATTGAGGACAAAATATGTGAAGTGCAGAATTGATAAAACAACTGAGAGCGGGGAAACAGTGTGGCACATTGTTAGCGAATACCCGAAACTGGCACAAAGTGATTACAAAAGACGACATGACAATGTGGCAAGAATATTCGATATAGCATGTCCTAGTTACAAGACAAAAGAGAAAGAAGAAAAAGTGAACAACTACGATGTATTGAAGTGGGAAATACGCAGGTTGTGGGCAATGAAGTGAGTGGACGTGATACCAATAGTGACTGGCGCGCTTGGAAGCATCAGTACTCAACTATCAACATGGATCAAAAAGATTGATATAAATGATAAATGCAAAGATAGAACACCAACAAAAATCATCATTGCTTGAAACTGCAGGAGTTCACCGCTGGATTCTTTAAGCATGATCAGCAAACAAGTGTCACCTTAGTCTGCTGGTCGTGGGCAGCTGACACTTTCCATCATACCCAGGAAAATAATCTTAGAGATCTCATGAAACAACAGCAACAACAGCAATAATAATAATAATAATAATAATAACATGCCAGTGTCACTTTGATGGTATGCGCTGCTCTCCCACACAATAATAATAATAATAATAATAATAATAATAATAATAATAATAATAATAATAATAATAATAATAATAATAATAATAATAATAATAATAATTGTTGTTGTTGTTGTATTCAATCTTCACTTTAGTTCCTCAATTTCTAAGAGATATGGTGTATATTTATTTTAGAAAAGGTTGACATTTTAATAAAACTTTTCGATTAAGATTGAAGAGTGAGATTAAACAATCTTGAATTTGGTTGCATGATTTGTTAAACTGCATAATCTTATTAACTGTCAACAGTCTTTCATTGGATTTACAATATCATGTGCCGGTATTACGATAGCTTGCAAAAATACATTTTCCTGGTTTAAGCATAGAAATCATTGAACACCAACAGGAATTACTTTTAAACAATAATAGGTATGCCTTTTTTTTCACTTCAGATGTTCTGCAATAGGGATTTTACCATTCGATTCTGTCAAATGTAGTCTTTAATTATCAACACTAATATAGGGAAATATTTTTGTAATGTAAATATTTTTAATATTTTCTTTAACAAACTCAACCTTACCAAACATAATTTGCCCTATCATTATAGCAGTTGATGTAGGTAAGGTAAGGTTAAACTAATTTGTTAAATATATATATAAAATATGCTTTCGAGAAGCAGGTTTCAATTGAAATTTTTACCAAATGGAAGATGTTTTTACTTTTTTTTTTGTTTATAAAGACAAAATATTTATTTTTACATTAATTAAAGCAAAGAATTTAATGCTCTCACCCATAGAAATTTATTTTTTTAATATTATTTTTCTTAAATTTTTCCATACTTATTCATAAGGTCTGATGCTGCCATTTTAATCTGTGTCCTGATGTGTTATAAAAAAAAGTTTAAAGGGATTTTTCTAGGGTTTATAATATTTTTTTCATTCTTTCAAACTCATACTTATTACTTACTATTTAGGGAATTGTGCGCTTTACATATTTTTATTTCTCTTGCTATAGTAATAAGAGCGTCTCCAATAATTATTATTTATAGCTCTCTAATGGTGGTAGATTGGCAGAATGGTTAGAGTCACAAAGAATGCCTTGTGGTATTTAGTTACGACTCTTAATGTTTTGAGTTTAAATGTCGCAGAAGTCAAGATGACCTTTCATCCCTCCATGGTCAATGAAATAAATTACTAAGGTTGATGTAATCGACTTTTTTCTCTTCTCTCAAAATTTCTATCCTTGTGCCTAAATAAGAAGCAATTATTTATAAGACTTTATCATGAGGTCATAGAATACTAATAATTGCAGGTTTGTGTGAAAAAATTATCATGCAGCATGCAAATGCTGAAACTGTGTACAAGCAAATGCTCGTAAATTAGCTACAGTGATCATGAGAATTATAAAACTTAGAAAGAATGCACAAACGTAAATCTTATTTCAAAGGCGTTTCTATAGTTTCTCTTTGTGTATGCATGTGATGTGTATGTATGTGTCAATGTAATTCTTCTTTCCGGTTAGGTTATCATGTAGGCTTAGAGTTATAAAAAAAACAACTTCAAAAGACGTTATGCTAACTACCTATCTTTTTTCCAGCATATGGACAACAGTAAAGCCACTAAGTTGGCTAGCCACGTATGGAGTTTCAAGATCAACTCCACGCTGCTTACAATCAAATGAAATTTCGTAGAAAACCCAAGCCATATGTTAATGGATCTAAACAATGCAAGTTATGAGTAGCTGACAGATCGCATATCCTTTTTAGATCTAAGACTTCCACTGCACTGCTGAATTTTAGATCAGAAATTTTCAGCAAATACAAATATATGGACAAGTTTCTTTTGATGAATTAGAGAACACCACCCTCTTTGAGCAGTTGTATCGCAGACTTTACATCCCTTCCTTTGATTTTACACCAACTAGCTTTATGGCTTTAAGGTCAAAGAGGGTATAAATCTAATTCCCTTTTTTTTAGTTTTCCATTTCTTTTTCTGTTTTGTTTTTTTTTTCACTCTTCCACATGATTTCTCTTATTCTATTGTCTTGATTTCTAACATTTATAGGCCATGTGCTCAGAGCCCGAAGATTACTTGGGGACACTAGGCGTGTCATTAAAACCTGCCAAGATATCTCCAATGTATGAAACTATTAGTAGCTCATATCTATATATTAATTGCTCGACGAGTGGAGTCCTTTTTTTTTATCTCATCAATGACTCGTTACAGGGTCTCCAAAGCTGGCGAGAGGGAGGGTATCCTCATACCAGAAACCTTGTCCGGAAGCAAGCTTTCGGACCATGAACCATGCTAAGATGGACTCCGGTAAATGCACTTAATGTGGTGATATTAAACAGAGCGACGGGTCAAAATTATCCAAGTAAGCCATAGCGGGATTTGACTTCATAATATAGAGTCGAAACAAATACTCAAGACTTCTAGTCCGATGTCCTACAGTTCTGCTTGCCCACTGCCTTGGATAGGTACTTATTTATCGACCTTAAAAGGGTGAAAAGTAAAGTTGATTTCGGCAGGATGTGAACTCGGAATTCAGGGAGTTGAAACAAACACTGCGAATCATTTTGTCCGACGCCCTAAGGATTCTTCTAATTCACTACGTATATGTAATATAGTGAATTGAAAAAGTTTGATCAACTGATATATTTCAAGTAATTAATAGGCAAAAAAAAAAAACTCTTTCAAGGAGTGTTTGTAAGCTAAACAACAATAAGATCAGTTGACAGAAACGAATATACATCGCAACTTCTGTAGTTTGACTCACGGGGGAGTGATAGAAGAGGTTTTTTCCGGCCGCATATATACACATTGACACACAATTAGCAAAGTAGTAATAAGAATAATATATAAATACATATGCATGTGTGTGTGTGTGTGTGTGTGTGTGTGTATATATATATATATATATATATATATACATACACACACAGGCACACACATGCGCGCGCGCACACACACACACACACACACGCACGCACACACACACACATGCACACATACATATGGGTTTCTACGAGGCGGCAAATGTTTAAGGTGCATGGACTCTAGTTAAATTTGCCATTCAATAATACACGTAACTCCAAGCGAATGTATTCAGTGGCACTTTCTTTCGTTTGTACACTCATACGTGTGTATATATACAGAAATCCCTCGCCATATCGCGGTTCATCTATCATGGTGTTGTTTTGCCTTTATAATAAAACAAATATGCAAATTATAAAAATAATTTTTTAAAAAAACATACAGTACAATACTGTTTCTACTTCGCGGATTTTCACCTATCGCCGCGGTTTTTGAAACGGAACACCTGCGATAGTCGAGAGATTACTATATATATATATATATATATATATATATATATATATATATATATATATATTTATATATATATATATATATATATATACATATATATACATACATTTAGAGAGAGAGAGAGGAAGACAGAGAGAACTAAACAGACAGACAAACAATTTCGATTCTAATTTCCTTTATTTCTTTTATTCGTTTCAGACATTTGACTACAGCCATGCTGGAGTACCACCTTTTAGTCGAAGTAATCAACCCCAGGGCTTATTCTTTGTAAGCCTGGTACATAATCTATTGGTCCCTTTTGCCGAACCACTAGTTACGGGGACGGAAACACAACACCGTTGGTTGTCAAGCGATGGTGGTGGTGGGGACAAACACGCGCGCGCGCGCATAAACATATACATGTATACATATATATACATACGACGGCCTTCTTTCAGTTTCCGTCGACCAAATCCACTCACAATGCTTTGGTCGGCTCGAGGCTATAGAAGACACTTGCCTAAGGTATCACGCAGCGAGACTGAATCCCGAACGATGTGGTTGGCAAGCAAGCTTTTTACCACACATCCACGCCTGCGCCTATATATTTATACTAGACTACCCATGACCCGTTGGGTCACTAGGAAAGTCTGCGTTTCCTAGCAACAACGTTTTGTTTCTTGAGTTTTTCTTTCTTTTCCAGGTTATTTCGCATCCTTTCAACGAATGTGACATCGAAATCACGCGTAAACAGTTCCTTTCCCAGAAAAGGAAATATTTGGCTGTTATTTCTTACACGCCCTGCTACCACGTTAACCGGTGTTTCGGGTCCTTTATTGCAAATAGCTGTTATGTGGTAGCAGAGTGTGCTAGAAATAGCAGCCAAGTCTTTGGAGGTGAGATACGTTGAATGCACTCCAAGAAACCTATGGAAAGAAATACGAACGAGTCTTTTACAAAATATTTACCGTATTTTTAAAGTCATTTTCACTTTAAAATATTTTTTTAAATATGCCAAAAAATTTTTTTTGTATTGGTATTCACTTGAAATAATTAAAAAAAAACATTGAAATATTGTCTGCTTAAAGAAAGCTAAAATATAAAAACTTACTGTACAAACAATTTACATTTTTGAAATCACGTTCACTTAAAAATATTTCTAAATGATTAAAATATTGTGTTTAACAAAAGTGAAAATAGAAGCATTTACTGTAAAAAACAAATCGTATGTTTTCGTTGTCAAGTTACTGTGTCTAATGGAAAGGTAAGAGTTTCTTTCAGAATTAAATTATTTTCGGAATATTTTCCCATTATGCACCGTTTTGGGTATTTATACCCCGAAAACCCCTAATATCTCCACAAACACTTGTCCAACTTACGCGAAATTTGTTTTATTCCGTTCGTATTTACATTTGAGGGGAATGAATCCAAATGCACAAAGGATAAGTAGGTTAAAATCATATAAAGTAATTATTTTTGGGAAAAAAATGTAAACATTGATAAAAAGAAACTCTTTTGTACGTCCTCTTAAATTATATATGATGAGAGAAATGTGGATGATTGTTATGGTTGGAAATAATTAGCCCATCTCAACCTACATATTCTCGAAACGGCTGTCAGACTTTGTACCTGCTGAAAATTCTTCTTAAAATCATGATGTGTTATTCGCTATTTCTGGCTCTTCTTTACAAGCGATTTTTTAAAAGATATATGACTTAGATATTCTATTTGAAAACATCATTAACCGTGTTAATTTTTGGAAGTAAGATTAATGTTAGACAATGGCTTATTTTGTCCTTATCATAAGCCTAATAAAACCATTAAGTATATCCACGCCTTGTCCAATCATCCCAAAGTGTTATTAGTGAGGTAGTCAAAGGAGTGTCGATAAGAATTTCTAACTTATCTGCAAATGAAAAGATTTTTTATAACTTTGCACTCATTTATAATACAGCATTGAAGAACAATGGATTCGATGGGAAGATATATTAAGAATACACTATTTAAGAATGAATTAAGTAAACTTTTTCCAAATCTTACGAAATTAAACATTGATACTCCTTCCGTGAACGAACCACCCGAGTATCAGGATTGTTACCATAATAGAAGACACTATAATTCATTTAATTATAATTATAATTATCCTGGGCAGATTAAGAACAACTCGGCGAGGAAACGGGAAATTATCTGGTTCAAGTCAATAATCTCCCTAAATTATTTTTTAGGATTATTGACAGGAATTTCCCATTCGGCAATATATATCATCCCATCTTTAATAGATCCTGCCTTAAATCGTACTCAACTACGCCTAATCTAGGATCAATAACTGCGGCCAATAATAGATTAAAGCTTAGGAGTAATGGTATCGATAGAGATGACAATATAGCTGGCCTCAATATGAATAATAATAAGAATACAGATATCAAAAGTATAAAGGTGAAGCATGGAAGTAAAACATGTAATTTCCGTAACCAGGATTTATGTCCCTTAAGGAATTCTGTTCTAGAAGAAATGCCGTGTGACCGCATTAGCTACCCACATTAATAAATTAAAATGCGTATTAAAAAGAGAAATATTA
>NC_142931.1:88409223-88524223 GCF_046866305.1 Octopus bimaculoides | reverse complement strand
ATCCGGATAGACGATACAAAGAAAACAAGGACTGGTCATTCGGAGTTTTCTTTGCTCAGTCGAGTTCCAGATTATCTTTGCAATTTCGGCTGGTTATACTCGAGATTGCTCCAATATGGCCAGCTCCAATCTGGCCAGCCCCAACAAACAACTAAGCTAAGAGCATTAGATTCCTTGGAAGAAAGCAGCGAATGTATATGAAAGCAAGGATGGAAAAAAAACAAGGACGGAATAAAAAACGATATATCTATCTATCTATCTATCTGTCTATCTATCTATCTATCTATCTATCTGTCTGTCTGTCTGTCTGTCTATCTGTCTATCTATCTCTCTATCTATATATATATATGTGTGTGTGTGTGTGTGTGTGTGTGTGTGTATACACACACACATTATAAAGTAAAGAAACTAATGCTTTTTGTTTCTTTTTCCTATTACCAGTATAAGATAATTCAACAAAATAATGCGTCACTTGCGAAGAAGCTTTCAGATTTACACGAGCTCATCTTAATCTTTTGATTTTACGACTCGAATTGATTCACGTAAAATCGAATAACCTTTTATGATATTCAAACCTAATAGATTATTTATTTCGGAATTTTATACGTAATTCTTTATATATATGCTAAATTAAAAATATCCATTTGTTTTGAAAGATTGTTGATGTGAAATCGTCTGTTGAAACAGATATTGTTATACTTAGGATGGTCATATTTTGCCAATTAAACACACGCACTATATATTTGGTCTTCATATCAGCTTTATTAAGTAGAACAAGAGGAAACACGTGGCATAGAGAGTCCTTGAGGAGGTTACAACATGTGTGACGAAAGAGCTTTGACAAAGAAACTAAAATGATAATAATAAAGCTAAAGTGAAGACCAAATATATAGTGCGCGTGCTTGTTTGGCAAAATATGACCATCCCCATGTATAGCAATTGAAAAATATCCACTTTTGTGGAAACACTTATTGATAAATACATCACTGTTCTTTGCTATGTATCGATGCGAAACTCTAGGAAAATTTTCTGAAGGTAAATGATCTCTAGAAATTAATATCAACAACATTTAGAAATGAAAGAAGTTCGTCAAATTTCATTTTCATTAATGAATTTTATTTTAAAGTCAATAACTTTCATTTGCATTTTATTTGCATTTTCATGATTTCGTTTTACACTAAATAAAATGGATTTCTAAATGTACGTTTACAGTCTTCATTTTTACAGAATCACGAAAATAACTTTTAAATGTTTCCAGCAATAACCTGATCTTTTAAAAAACATATTCTGTAAAGCTGTAATTTTCTTCCGTACAGAAAAGAAACTACTGGCTCAAATTCTCATTTTCTAACTGAGGGATGAACAACTTTCATTTCACCTTAAATACAGAGGTATATCATTTACTAAGCTAGGAAACAGTTTGTTATTGCCCTGCAGTTTTAAATTTAAATCATTGGGAAATCTACGATGGTCGGCTGAAATGTTAATAGGCTGACCAAGATACTCTCATGGAATGTGACCAAATGAAGTTTATCTTTTTAACTTACCCCACCCTCTTTGCATACAACACAGTTCTATCGGTGAAGAAGCTTCATCCTGTTAGTCAAAAAAGCCATCAACAACAGATATGAGGTTCCCAGAAAAGTGTGGAAGGTTAATGTTAGGGAACAGATGATAATCAGATGGAGCCAAATCAGGAGAATAGGAATGGTGATCAACAAGTTCAAAACAACACTCACGCACAACAGTCATTGAAAGCAAGGACTTGTGCGCATGAGCATTGTTCTGGTAAAATATGACCCCTTTCGTCAGTTTCCTTAGCGTTTGGCTTTGATAATAGTCTTTCATAGCTGCCTCACCAAATTGGCATAGAACACTCCATTGATGGTGTGACCCTTTTGAAGACAATCAATAAACGCAATGCCTTTTGCATCAAAGAAAACTTACGTCATCACCTTCCTTGCAGATAAAACGAACTTGGCCGACTTTGGAGCAGGTAAGAAGTATTTCAACTACATGGATTGTTTTTGTTTTTTTTGTCTCTGGCTCAAAGTGATGAACTCATCTCGGGTTAAGAAACTTTCAAGGAAACCAGCTGGATCTGCCTGAGATAATATTAGATTTTCTTGTGATGTGATCAGCCTAGTGTGCTTTTGATCTGATGTCAGAAAACGTGGCAACACCAAGTAGAAACTGTTGTCATGCCAAATTTATTGTGCAGAATATTTTCAACTCTCTCACAGGATATGCTAATAGCATTGGCTATTTTATTTATAGTCAATCGCCTGTCATCCCTCACCTTGTAGGGAATGCGACCAATGTTTTCATCGGTGGTGGCAATTACAGGACGTTCAGACGTTGTGTCATCTTCAAGACTCTCCCTTCCCCTCCTAAATTCAGCTGCCCACTTTTGCACTGTTGATACTGCTAGAGCGTCATCCCCTAATGTAGCAATCATGTCAGTACGGATGTATTTGGGGGGGGGGGGGCTACTCCCTTTTCTGCAGGTACCTGATAACACCGCAATGCAAAGTTTTGTCGATTTTCAAGCGAAGTCGCTACTAGTTACTTTTGGACTCTTCTTCGAACAGTCAGATGCGAGTTTATCTAGAAAAAAACAATGCAGTTATTAATAAAAAGAGTTTGAGATGAAAGATTTCACAGCTCTAGCAGCACTCCTTCATAGTCAGTGTAGTTATGTAAAATAAAAATGCTAAATGAAATAACTCATCGTTATCATTTTCCTCTCGAGGTTTATGAATAGAATTTTACAGTTTACAAAATTAACTTACAGCCTGTCTCTCAAAAGCGTATCTCATAATGCTCACTTGTATTCAAAATATATCATTTTGCAATATTCTCTGAGTTTTCGTCTATTGTCGGCAATTTAAGAAGGATTCTGCACAGCAACACTTGTTCTGTAATGCAGTGATATTTTATTTGAGGACTATCCTGTTAATGATGGACGGAACCACGTCAGTACAAATGCTAAGGAATTTACTGAAATTTATTTGCTGATTTTCGAAGTATGGCTTTCAAGATAAAGTTTGGTTTTTGCTTTCATTTTCATGAAGTGACTCAAGACCGTAAGTGCTTCAGATACGTAAAAGTTATCATCAGTTCCTCTTATGGAAAAAAATTTCCGGCTGAAGTATATCATACATGTCGGTAGATTTGTCCAAAGTACAAACATAGAAAAGATCTCAGCTGTCTCGTAAGAGTTTTTCAGTGAGTCTTCTTTTGTTTGCTTTCATAGGGCAATTTCGTCAACCTTTCTTTCGAGATTCATTAAATACCAAGACATTTTGTACATATGTAGCAATTTCTTCTTCATAAGAGAAAAGCATCCAATTTTTGATTAGCACAAAAGTATTTTCATAAAACATTTCATCGTCAATCTTTCAAAACTTCTTTCGAGAAACAATTTATCTTTTATTTTCTACTTTTTCTAAATCACGTATGTCTTCCCTTAACTCAGACACAAATAGTAGCTACAGTTTTTCTATTTTAAATAAGAGCTCATTTTCTCAGTATTTATTGAACTCAAGCTTGATATTACTTTCTACTTTTGTTTGCTTATCTTCTTTTGAACTGTGAAGTAAAAACAAGGCATAGATTTAGAGAAAAGAAATACGAATCTGTAAATGTTCACAAAGGGCGAAAGAGTTTGAACTGTGAACAAAAAGCTGCGGTAAGAGAAGAATGTAGTTGACTAGAGTGTTTGTTGATGTTGCACATATTCATTGGTGTGCAATGCACTATTTCAAATCATCTAATGTACCATATGGTGCAGGTCAGTCTTGACCCACGGAAACTCTTTTAGTGCCTACTACGAGTTTCTAACAATGTGTCTTCGTTTGTTATTATGAACAAATATGTTATGTCTAAAATTTGTGCACGCATTCCCAGTAAACACTTCAGGTCTTATTTAAAGAAAAGAAGGTTTTGGAGAAACTAGTGATGGTATGCGTCTGCAAAAAAAAAATAAATCCCAGTAAGTAAAGTTCTTAAATAATTTTATGCGTTGCGAGGAAAAGTGAGTTTCTATGGGGTGGGGAGGAAATGTACTTTTGTCACAAGGGAAATTACGAGTTAATGATATCGAAAAAAAAAAACAATTTTTGATATATAGTGAAACTTTACATTAAATACGCATTGCCTGATATTTCACTATATCATACATGATTTTATATTTTTTTTAAATCAAGAATAATAAATATTAAGTCAATGTGGCAATCAATCAATACAGAAGCTTACTTTCTCATTACAGCTTTCATGTGAAACGTTGATCGTCAACTATGTTTTTAGTTTCGTGACTAAATATACTTCGATCTATTTTACTTATCTCAGACAAAAGCTTATTTGAGAGTTCTTTCATTTTGTAACTGCCATGACGGTTTTCGTTGAGAGATTTAGTTGGACGTTTTTACATTCAAATGATTCACTTTTTTGATAGAATTTAACTCTGTTGAAAATTGTTTATTCGTTTTAAAAGAAATATGTTGAATCATATTATAACAATGAAGTATATCTAAAACCACAATAAATGCTTTAGTATAAAACCTAATATAAAATATATTACACATAAATTATTCTTGAAATAAGATATTTGTTTGAATTAGTGTTATATTCTTGACGCCAGCTTTGAAATTAGTTTATAACATGAATTCATTTTTTCACGCTCTGGTTTAGTGGCTTGTTTTTAGAATAAAGGACACATTTGATAAAGTAGCCCCAAATATACCCCTAAAACCGTGGTGGTGTCAAGGTTTTAATGGCTTTGATCATAGATATGCTTGATAAATAGCAACACTGTCTTGGCTTAGTTTCTTTTTTTTTTTAATAAAAAGGAAAACCATTACACAAGTATCATAAGATTTACCGCTAATGAGATTTACTCATTTAAAACTTATATATATCAATGTTATTTTATTGCGGAATGTATATGCATATTTTCGATAAAGCTGCTCCAAATTATAAATGAGGTGCTACACAAAAGTGGCTTCTGTAAGAAATTAGTTTCTCTGTAGTATTATCAACCCATCTTGCAATCGAAGAATATCAGGTGCAGATATGTTTTAGGAGCTGCTGACCTTCTAATAAGCAAAAGTCGGAAAATTTTGCCTTTTAAATCACCACAAACACTTCAACGCACATAGCGTAAAGGTTAGCTGTTCTAAACTAGACAACCGAAAGCGTATCAACAAAAAGCATACTCTAGCAACCCATACGTAAATACCGAAATTGAGTCGCTTATCCAGTGGGAAATTCTATTCTCTAAAGCAGTAGTGTATAGAGCGGTACTCACTCCACCAGATGTTATCCAGAGGAACTATACGGGATTACCACCAATGGCTGAAAAGATCGGTAGAACCAACATTTGCACTCCTTTAGGTTCAGAAACATGCTCAGCTACTTTCCGGCCTCGTTCTAACTGAACGCTTAGAACCTAAGACTTAACCATCCTACTATAATTCCATGCTCTAACAGATTACGTAATCGCAAATCTTGCTAGTCACATAAATTCATATCTTAAAACACACTTTCATATACCTCAAGACGAAACCCGAAGTAAGTTTTAATTCCCGTCACAGATAGGTAATCCTCTGCTAATAAAAGTTAATGTTAACCGAATTGCTTTATTTACAACTTTGTAGCACCTTTTAACCTTCTAACTGCGTTCGCAGAGACACCCGCAGTCTTCGACAATTCGATGTAGAGAACTACTCTGCCAGTGAGAACTAAGCTTACCAGTGACCAATAAACTCTCACTTTTAAGTCATATGCTAATAGCAAGGAAAATTGATTAGATACATGCTTTCGTGTTTGTGAAACTCTGAATGATGGCAATTTGGTTCACCAATTGTCTTCTACAAATAACACACACACAAACTTAAACATGCATAATATGTGTGCGCGTGTACTAATAAATGAAAGACAGCAGAACAGGAGCTATGTAACCATGTTCATTAGCTTACAACTGTTTTGGCTGTGATTAACCATGCTCCCAAAGGTTTATGCCAATGCGACATCTTATAGCTCCATCAGAGTCATTACATAAAGTGCTTTTTTGTTGACAACTGATTATTGGTACTACTATAGCAAAAGCTTAGTGGTTAAGATATTCGGCTACCGATCGTAAGGTTGTGAGTTCAATTTCTGGGGCGCATTGTGTCCTTGAGCAAAACACTTTATAGTACGTTGCTCCACTTCACTTCTCTGGCAAAAATAAGTTATATCTGTATTTCAAAGGGCCAGCCTTGCCACATCCTTTGTCACGCTGAATCTCCCTAAAAACTATGTTAAGGGTACGCATATCTATGAAATGCTCAGCCGCATGCACGTTGATTTCGTGAGCAGGCTACTATTCTGTTGATCGGATCAAGTGGAACCCTTATCGTAACTGACGGAATACCAGTATAGTAAGCAGTATGTGTGTATATGTGTATGTGTGTGTATGCATATATGTATGTATTTATGGTTGGGAGCGCGCGCGTGTTAACAGTAAAATGCAAGTTTTGTGAGAATAAAATAAGGGAACTCAATTCATGTACGAAATATTTATTGTATTATAGTAATTATAGTCCAAACTTATTCTCTTGCAAGAATCATGCGAGAGAAGCTGTAGTAATTATCACACATAGATAAATGAGCTATTTATGTCATAGTTATTTCTGTGTGAGACATTAGCGCATCCGCCCGTCTTCCAGGAGAGGAGCCAATTCTCCCTCAAATTCTATAATACCGTCTTGGACTAATAAACCGAATAAAGTTATTATGAATATTATATGCCGGAAAAGAATACGAGATTATCAAAGGTGGAATTCCAATAGTGAATTTCCTCATATTGCTTCTGTCTCTCTATTTCTCTCCCTCTCTCAGTATATATATATATATATATATATATATATATATATATAATTGATGAAGGAAACGGAAGATTGATTTAGTACGAATCTTTATTCGGCACGACGGTCATTTCGAGACGAACAGGCAAGCGATCAAATAAACAAAAAGAAGCTGAAAGGAAAACTGAGATGGTCACATGGTACGAGTGAACAGGTTGTGGGGCAGAGAAAAAGACCGAAATAGAGCGGGAAGCAATGTAAAAGGAGAAAGGGGGGAAGAGAGAAAGAAGGAAAGAAATACAGGAGATAGAAGAGAAAGTTGAGAGAAAAAGGGAGGGGCGAACAGAATAAGAGGGAAGGGGGAATAATAGTAGAGTGAAAGGGATTGACAGAAAAAGCAACAGAGACGCCAGGCGATGAGAGAGGCAAGATAAACGTAAAGAATACATATATATATATATATAAAGAAAGAAAAGGATAAAGAGACCAATGGCAAAGTTAGAGTTATATTTTATGGATAAAGTCATACAGCTGTTTCAGGGAAAATCCAATGTATCCCTTCATCGGAGACGGTAATAGTTTGGAAGCCTGCATTATGCTACTTTCTCGTCACAATAATGAATTATTTTTTAATCGAATTGTGTAACATGTGATGAGAAATGGATCCAATACAACAACCGTAAACGTTCAATGGCTGGACAAAGATGAGCCACCAAAACACAGTCTAAAAAGCAAAATTCATCAAAAGAAGCTGATGGTGTGTATTTGGTAGTCTGGTGCAGGTGTAATCCATTATGATTTCATTAAACCTGGCTCATCAATTACGGCCGAAGTATATTGCAGCCAGCTGGACCAAATAAGGCAGAAACTTACAAAAAAACCAGCCTAGATTAGTGAACAGATTCACTCCTATTTTATTGCAAGACAACGCCAGACCACACATCGCAAAAATGACATTGGTGAAACTACAGGAGTTGAAGTTGGAAGTTCTCCATCATCTACCATACTCACCTGATCTTGCCCCCACTGACTACCACTTCTTCCAGAATTTGGTTAACCTTTTGATAGGAAAAAATTTTTAATTCCGACGATGCTATAAAACAGCCCTTCCAAGATTTTATTGACTCTAGATTGTCAGGCTTTTACATATCCGGGCAGGACATGCTACCACTGAAATGGTAAAAGTGTATTGACAAAATGGGTGCATGCTTTGCTGAATAAAACTATTTATTCCTTGTGTTTATAAAACATTAGCAAACTTTTTTCTCTTTTCTACAAATTTCATATTTGACGACTTATATACTCTTTACTCTTTTACTCTTTTACTTGTTTCAGTCATTTGACTGCGGCCATGCTGGAGCACCGCCTTTAGTCGAGCAAATCGACCCCAGGACTTATTCTTTGGAAGCCTAGTACTTATTCTATCGGTCTCTTTTGCCGAACCGCTAAGTTACGGGGACGTAAACACGCCTGCATCGGTTGTCAAGCGATTTTGGGGGGACAAACACAGACACACAAACATACACACACACATACATATATATATATAAATATATAAATATATATATATATATATATATATATATATATATATATATACGACGGGCTTCTTTCAGTTTCCGTCTACCAAATCCACTCACAAGGCTTTGGTCAGCCCGAGGCTATAGTGGAAGACACTTGCCCAAGGTGCCACGCAGTGGGAATGAACCCGAAACCATGTAGTTGGTAAGCAAGCTACTTATCACACAGCCACTCCTAGATATAATTATACACAATTATAGGTATTATTTATTTACTACCCACAAGGGGCTACACACAGAGGGGACAAACAAGGACAGACAAACGGATTAAATCGATTATATCGACCCCAGTGCGTAACTGGTACTTATTTAATCGACCCCGAAAGGATGAAAGGCAAAGTCGACCTCGACGGAATTTGAACTCAGAACGTAGCGGCAGACGAAATTCCACTAAGCATTTCGTCCGGCATGCTAACGTTTCTGCCAGCTCACCGCCTTTTATTATGTGTGTGTGGGGGGGGGGGGGGGGTGAGCGTGTGTGCGTGTTTGTGTATGTGTATAAAGAGATAGGTAGATATATAGATATATAGATATATAGATATATTTATATGTATATGCATACATAAATATATGAATATGTGTGTGTATACATATATGTGCGTGCGTGTGTGTGAGTGTGTGTATGTAACACATACATGTGTAATTTTGCTCTTAAAAGAATAGTTTACGAAATAGTTTTATAAGCTACATTTGCTAAGAATTTCCTAAACATTTTTTAGAAGATATAATTAAGGAGATATAATTAATGTTTGGTCTGATGGAATGAATCAAAAATTGCTTACATTCACATAGCCATATATGTATTGTTTCACAGCTGTTTCTGTGTGTGTGTATGTGTGTGTGTGTACGTAAATTATGTATGTATCGATAAATGTGTGTATATATATATATATATATATATATATATATATATATATATTCATGTATGTATGCATGTATGTAGTTCATATGAATACTTCTTTCTTTTATGTGTCAATACTTAAAATATTTTGTGGCAAACATGTTCATAAAATGCTTTGTGAGTGAATTTAGTAGAGGAGAACTGAAAGAAGTCATATATATATATATATATATATATATATATATAACATAAATAAGATATAAATATATGCATATATCCATACATATATGTACATACCTACATCTATATGTATGGATACATGCATATATGGGTAGAAGACATCACAAAAAACGTTAAACACAATGAGAAACGAGAACATAAAGACGAAGGCGGAAAACGAACTTTTTTCGAACAACGAAAAGAACAAACAGAGAAACGAGACATGCAACATAAAGAATATTTCCCTTCTTCAGTTGTCCCTGCTCCATCTACTCCGCGTTTCGAAGGCAATCCTCTAATTCCTTATGTACTTTGTACTTCTATATGTAAACCATGTTGGCAAAATAACATAGTCTGCCATGGACACCTGTGCTTTGGTTCTTTCTTTCTTTTCTTTTCTTCCTTTTTTTGTCACTTTTGGTATGAATTAAATTAATGAATTCAACGGGATACACCGTCTGCAAGTAGTTGGGTTCAGCATACTATCCTCCATTTTCTAATTGTTACACAAATTCTGGGTAAAACCTCCACTTTTACCCGCTCCCATTGATTGCACCTAGTATAGCACTAGTGTAGCAATAATTGGGTACCCTCCCAGCAGTATACTGGATAGATACTATCCCTTAGTGGGTTGAACCCCCAACCCCTAACTCTCTCACGCTATATATATATATATATATATATATATATATATATATTGTTGTTGGCACTCCGTCGCTTACGACGTCGAGGGTTCCAGTTGATCCGATCAACGGAACAGCCTGCTCGTGAAATTAACGTGCAAGTGGCTGAGCACTCCACAGACACGTGTACCCTTAACGTACTTCTCGGGGATATTCAGCGTGACACAGTGTAACAAGGCTAACCCTTTGAATTACAGGCACAACAGAAACAGGAAGTAAGAGTGAGAGAAAGTTGTGGTGAAAGAGTACAGCAGAGTTCGCCACCATCCCCTGCCGGAGCCTCGTGGAGCTTTAGGTGTTTTCGCTCAATAAACACTCACAACGCCCGGTCTGGGAATCGAAACCGCGATCCTATGACCACGAGTCTTATATATATATATGTGTGTGTGTGTGTGTGTGTGTGTGTGTGTGTGTGTGTGTGTATATACATATATGCACGCAGAAGGACCCGGTTTCACTCGGGTTATAGCCTGAACACGGTACTTTTTGCTTGAAGTGTAAGATTAGTGTATTCCTCAGAAAATAATACTGTTAACACTCAATAGTTTTACACTCCTGTACATTACATGCACATACTATTCATGCAAGTGCTTCTTCATATACTGTTTTCTGTCTTGCCATGTTTACCACTGAGAATGTAGACGTTCTTTTCGTCTCCAACTCAGGAACATCCGACGTACAGCTGACCATGTGAGAAGCATGTTTGAAGGAGGTTAAGTCCCACCACCTTTAGAGATTGACCTTGTGCTTTGCTGATAGACATTACAAAGCTCAGTTTGACAGGAAACTACAGTCTCTTGAACTGAAAGGGGGGATCATTTGAGATGAGAGGGATCTTTGGAATGAAGACATTCTCACACGTCATGTTGCCTGTAATTATTGTTGCTTCCAACACATGGGGAATGGCTGTTTTAACAACCAGCCTTGTTCCATTGCAGGGTCAAGTGAGAGAATGGGGCTGCTGAGGGAAAGGCCACACTGCTGTTAAAAACTGACACACACAAGTATACACACACATACACACACACGCACATACACGGACACACACACACGAACACACATACACGCACTCACACACGCACATACACGAACACACACACACAAACAAGGACACAAACGCATGCACACGTAAGGAAACACTTTAGAAGAACAAAATAGACTAAGTGGAGCAAGCACACACACGAAAAGGAAAACAATGGTGAGGGATAAAGTTCTCACGAAAAATAGGGCCTATGCGGCTGCATGTACAAATGAAATTTTTTTTTAATGTATATACAGTTATACACAAACAAATGAATCCATGTCAAAAACTGATGAAGCAGAAATGGAAAAAATGCTACAGGGCCAAAGTGAAAAATCAACGTTCATAATTGTGTAACATGTCAATGTGGATGAATGTGGTGCAAGGCTGAGGCAGTGTGCTAGTGCAGTGGTTACAAATACAGTGTTGCATATGCCAGTGACTGAAGCAGTGCTGCATATGCCACTGGCTGAGGCAGTGTCAGCTGGTGCATGAGGTATTAAATGCCTTGAAATGAGCGGTAGCGAAAGTGTAGCATGCTGGCGCGTTGTAAACGACAAACAATTACCTCCATGAAATACGTAACCGACAAAGGGTAGAGGCAAGCTGTGTCTATAACGGGGCAGAGAGCATGAGAAACAAGAGAGAGAGAGTCCTGCTGTGGCGCATGAATGAGACAGTGTAAGCATGCATGTACATGTATGAACGTTGGTAAAAAAAAATCCTTGCGAACTAAATATAATACGGTCAAAACATATGAACAAGGAGAAAAAGGGTCCTGAAAAGCGTAGATAAACATCCATAAATGCAATGTCAGTCTTTAAAAAGTTCAAAAATATGAAAAGTCCATTATCCACAGAAGTTCCACGATATGATGTCAGTGAATGTAACGCTGGACTTGCAATGGTGGAAAAGAGTGTCTACCGAAAACGTTTCGTGTGCGTGCGGGCTTCCATATATTCATCCAGATAGTTTGGGGACAGATGGCTGTCGAAATGTTGTGTTTATGGGTTTCCATGGTCAGCGAGTTCTTTGGTTGCTCTGTGCATCATAGTGGAGTGCATTGCAGTGTAGTTCATTTTCTGGCAGGTCGAAAGCAAGTTGCGGATTTCCATTGTATCGGCGAGTTCTTTTCCTTTGTGTTGTACAATAGCAGAAGCGAAAGCTGTGTGTCGTGAAAGTTGTTGTCTTCGATGTGACGGGCATTTAGTGAAGGCCGTAATTGTTTTCATGAAGTCGTGCGATGCAGCGAAACGTGATTCTTTGCAGTCGGGGTTACCAAATGTATTCGATGGATGAGACGAGTGTTCAAGCGAAGGCAGCAATTCTTTAGCTCAGGGTCACCAATTGTAGCGGCTAATGTATTATCATGTCGGGTCACCAGAATGTAACGGGTAATGCATAGGTTGATAATGTTGATGCTGACTCCAGGAAAGAAAGACAGTGGGCGAAGTTGTAGATAGCATATTTATTTCACTATTACATATAATTTAAGCCAAATCACGACGGACAGGCGTGTATAAAACCAGTAAGAAAGCCTATGAAGTAACGAGAGTTATATTTTCTTGTAAAAGAATAGATATGTTGAACCCATGTTCCTTGTCGTTGTAGCAGCAGTAACTAAATTGCTTGAGTGTTGTTGAAACGAAAGTGAGTAAGAAGGGTAAGAGAGTGGTGGACAAGACAATTGTATCGCTGATGGATTCCATAACTGTCCTGTCGGCCTGCTCTCTGTTGGTCGATCTCACCCATTGATTTTTCATTACGGAATTCTAGTATTTATAATTGTGCAGATTGGCTAGCAAAATGGATATACCGTTCTAACAATGGTTAAATTAATGTAGGTCACTCATTATCTATTTCACCTTTTCAATGGCATAGAAAAGGTTAAGAATCAAGTGGAAAACACATAGATCTGCGTTCCTTCTTGACAGAACAATAGGTCGAATGGCTAAGGAGAATTTACAGATTCGGTTTCGAATCTCAGGTAGGATCATGCGAGGTTCCCCCTCCCCACATATATATATATTCTTTTATTCTTTCATTTGTTTCAGTCATTTGACTGCGGCCGTGCTGGAGCACCGATTTTAGTCGAACAAATTAGCCCCAGGACTTATTCTGTGTAAGCCTAGTACTTATTCTGTCATTCTCTTTTGCCAAACCGCTAAGTTACGGGGACTTAAACATACCAACATCGGTTGCCAAGCGATGGTGGGGAGGACAAACACAGAGACACAAACTTATATATATATATATATATATATATGAAAGCTTGACAAACTTCTTCAGCCAGCTAGTCATGCTACTTCAGGCTGATGACGAGCAAAAACTCAGAAACATGTTCCTGAATGCAGGCTGGGCTGGGTGCAGGAGTTTGTCTCCCCCTCGCAAATATAAGGACACAGGAAATGTGTCAAGGCCGACAGGAAGCGGTACAGCTTCCTAGGGCTAAATATCAGTAGTATATTCCCTTATTGGGACTGTCACGTTAAGCTGACAGTATTCAACTACTTTATATATATATATATATATATATATATATATATATATATATATATATATATATATATATATATATATATATGGTTTCTTTCAGTTTCCGTCTAGCAAATCCACTCAAAATGCTTTGGTCGATCCGAAGCTATAGTAGAAGACACTTGCCCAAGGTGACATGCAGTGGGATTGAACCCGAAACTATGTGGTTGGAAATCAAGCTTCTTACCACACAGCCACGCCTGCGCATGTATGTATGTGTATGTGTCTTTGTGTTTGAAGGGATTAGTCGAAAAAATCGACGAAACCCGTTAAGTGGTGTCCCAGAATGGCCGCAGTCTAATACCTGAAATAATAGAAAGACAGAATATATGTAATGTAAAAACAAAGTTATAAAAGAACAAACTGAAATGTTTGTTCTAATATTACTCAATATTAGAAACAGTTTTACTCATTTCTTATTCTAATAACAGTTTCACAATTACACCATTATGTACATTAAATACATGTTTTTGTTTTAATATATTCTTTCATTCATATCTCAAAACTAAAAACGAATATGCATTTAACAAAACACGAATGATAGAACTTATTCGTGTAAATTATTCTGCACACACCCCGTTATCAGAATCATATTTGAAATTGCTAAAATAACATATAATGATGTAGAGATAAGAATAATATAGATATATAGATAAGAATATACATTTAAAATTTGTAAATAAGATATTGAATATGAAAAAAATATAAAATATAAGATATAGCTGAAAAATGTAAAATGTTTTACTTTAAATTAGGATTCGCTTAACTTGTTTTACACATATTCTTTTAAAGTACATACTCCATTTTATTATTATTATTATATATATATATATATATATATATATATATATATATATATATATATATATATCTTCTTTTATTATTTTACTTCTTTCCGTCTGCTATTCAAAGTTTCACGTTCTCGTTCGTCGGGCAGTTGTAATCAAGAATAACCCGACGAACGGGAACGTAAAACTCTGAGTAGCAGTTTTTGTGATATTTTTGCAGCTTTAATAGTAAAGCATATTACTCTACCTTCGGTATTCGAGTACTAGTTTTTCCATTTTGTTTTGCATTTATGTGCTTACTCGTATGTATATATATATATATATATATATATATATATATATATATATATACAGGGGGTTTCATTTGATATCATTTGAGATGTAAATATCATAGAAATCACATAATCAAAGCAAATGAAACTAAACAGACTTAATGTTGAGCAACATAAGATTTATTCCTCCAAATTTGGATGAGAAATTCAAAGGTATGTGGATTCCATGAACGATTTCACAAATGTTCAATATGCGCACTGCCTGAGACATGGCACACGTCGAGTCGGTAGTCCAGCTCCTTTCAAACACGCTGCAGCATGTCTTGAGTAACAGTCTCCAATGCGGTAGTGATTCTCTGCTCGAGTTCCTCTAGGTTGCAGGAAGAGGTGGGGACATAGACCTGACCCTTCACATAGCTCCATGTTTGCGCATTCGCTTGTCATCTGCCATTATGGCCTGAACGAAGTGCAGCTTGTAAGGTTTCATTAGCAAGTGTTTCCTCAGGACGCGCCAAACTGCCGTTGGAGGAATCTGGGTTTCCAGACGTGTTCTTCTTATGGAATTCTTAGGGCTTCGCAAGAGTTTTTGGCGAACCCGCTCGACCGTCTCTTCCGATGTTACTAGTTGTCCAAATCCTTTTGCCCTGCACAGATAGCCTTCCTCTTTGAATTTTTTGTGCCATGTCCAAATCTGCATTGCCGTTGGTGATTTTATAGAGAACTTTCTCACAAATGTACACTGCACATCGACTGTGTTTGAGCATACTCCAATACACAAAACGCCTTTTCTCTTCCAATGAATGCCATTTCTATACCTGAAACGATAAACATATCGAACATTAAACATAAAATTTTGACCTGTTTCTACACATGCTGTTAAAATTTGAAGTCATTTGAAGAAGAACTGGCAAAGTCATTAGATTGCGAAATATCAAATTTTTTGAAACACCCTGTATATTTATATATATATTGCTAAATGTACTTTATATTTGTAACCTTAATTGTTAATATGACATGGTATGTCATAAGTATCTGTATATTGTAGTTTTTGTCATTTTAGTTATAAAATAAACAAATTAATCAACGGAATACACTGTCTGCAAGTCGATGGATACCGCATATTCTATTCCATTTTCTTATTGCTATTTATGTGTGTGTGTGTGTGTGTGTGTGTGTGTGTGTGTGTGTGTGTGTCTATGTATGTATGTATATCAATCAGTTTCATTTCTGTATTTCTTGTCCATAGAGAAAGAGCCGGACTCTAACATAGATTCAAGGCTCCTTCATTGGAACTTTTATCAACATCATCTAGGTATTTGTGCATATGTGTGTGCGTGCAGTATTTGGTGTTAGTGTATGCGCAGATTTGTATGTTTGTTTTATGGATGCGTTTTTATGTCTAGATGCATGCATATGTATTTATGTGCTAAATTTTTGGAAAGTTTTACATATCTTTACAGTTCCATTGATGGCTTGAATCTGTAGTCTTCTAATCAGCCTTTTTCTTTCAGGTTTTGAGAACCCTAATTTTTCCAGATTTTTGTATGTATGTAGGTATGTATGTATATAGGTATGTAGTAATAAACAATCAACAACTGAGGAGGAATTAGACTTCCTTTGGTATTTTGTCCTGTACTTATCTCTGTGTATTTACCTATTTTTCACTCGCTGGTGATGTCCTGTACTTAATGTGTGTTTTTAGTTATTTATAACTGAACGCCACGCAGCCTCTGTCAGTAAATTTTTACATTTATATATAATTTCTCCGATTCCACACTATTCTCTGCCTATTTTCTTTCTTTCGCTCTATTCCTCTATAATCCTCTATATTTCTTTTTCTCCCCTCCTTCTTTGCTGTCCCTGTCTATCTTTCTTTGCTTCTCCCTTCTCCTCACTCCCTTCGTTTCTTTCCCTTCTTCTCTCTCTTGTCCCCCTTCCTCTCTGCCTGTTGATCACACGTGACTACAAGCCATTTCCCCCGTCTTTCTGTCTTTTTTGGGATAGGACGTCCAGCCAGCTGGACGTAATTTCTCTCGCCTCTTGATATTTTTTCTTTTCTACTATTTTTCGTCTCCTACTATTTTTTCTTCTATTTTTTGTCTCTTCTATTTATTCTATATCCTTTCAAAATTTCTCCCAGGCGTTACCAATTGCAATTCGGCCCTTAATGTCTATCTTCATCGATTGTTTACTCTGTACGCCCACTCTCGTGTTGTTTGTGCGTTCGAAGCCCTAACTCTCCATAAATTTTATATTTTAAAACTTTCTGGATGCTGCTATCTTATGAAGTTTTCTGTCTTGTCGTTGAAAGCTCGAAACAGGTAGTAATAAACAGTCAACAACTGAGGAGGAGTTAGATTTCCTTTGGTGTTAGACTTATTATGACTGACATAGCAAAGCCTCAAAGTAACGCAGTAAGTTTTCCATCCAAACAGTTCGAGCGAAGATTCTAGAAGCTGACTTACAGCAATAATAAAGTGGCAAATTCAACCATAGGCCAGTGATCCGCTAAGCCGTCTAAGGGAATCTACGTCACTTTTCCTCCTCTTTCAGTTTTCTTACATAACATGTCTCGAAAAAAGGCACCGACCTTAACATGCAGTATCCAACAATGCTCTGCTCTACTTTAATAATATTATCCAATAAATTATATGCAAAAAGATTCCTAACTGTTATGTTCATCGAACGTTGTTCCATAATTCATTGGATATACATTTGCAAATTTAACGATAGTGTGATCATTATGTACACATGAAACCTGCCACATGTGGTGAACAGTCAGTGAATGATATATGATTAACTATTACACTAAACTTCTCATAAAACATAACCTCTTTAAAATATTTTTTTTACAACTAATATATGCATTAATATTAATAAAAGATAAAAATGAATAAATATTTATGACAAATCCCAGAAGGAAGGTAATCAGAAAACCTTCAACTCTTGATATGAAGTATTAGAATTAAAAGTGAAAATAAAGTATTCGAAGTAAAACTAAAAATACATTTAAATAAACGAGGTTTATTACAAGCTAAAATTTAAAATTGAACTTCAAAAACTGATAGATTAAAGTATGCTACATATTTTCTGAAACGTAAAATTATATTCCAAATTAGTTTCCGATTTTTTATTGTTGATAAATATTTGGGGAATAGCACAGAAATATTTTTTAATGATAACGACAATGCAAATATTTTTAGTGTCAAGTTTTACACCAAACGTAAGATGAATAATACTACTGCCCTAAAACCCAAACAGCCAAGAGAATTTCTTGTTTCTTTGAGCGATATTTGCTTTAAAAAACGTAAACCACACAAACAATGAGCTTACCATTTATACTCCTCCTCCTCCTTCTCCTCCTTCCTACTCACCGCAATACGATAACATATGTCCAGCTCTTCCACCAACTATTGTTATGGTGAGCACCTCAAAAGTGAAACGGAAGTATAACTGTTGCGATCAAAATTACATTAACTGTGCTTCTGTATGCGTGTGTCTATATATGTATGTGTAGATGTGAGACATGTGTGCTTCTCAATAGTTGTCTTAACTTATCTAAATGAAGCATTTTTCATTGCAAGTGCTCGGTAATGAATTCAAAATTAAGCTTGAATCACGGCATACATAAATTTCTGTTAAGAAGACACGACAGAAGAGCGAAAGATTCCTCATCATTTGTCGACTGAGGAAGCGTATTAAGCGTACACACAATAGAGAGGGAGTACAATACAGACCTCTGAATGCAAAAAACATTTTCCCATTTTTGAGTTTGCTAAGCAATTCCGACACATGGCAGACAACGAAGTAAGTTCAACAACGTCTTTTATATTTAACACCCCTATCGAGCAATATCGTTATCTTTGGGATTGACTCAAATACTGCTTTTATAATCTAAGCCTAATAACATATAATTCCCAAAGAGAAGACGAGATGACTTATTTCCTAAATCTTCGACAAAATATTAATATATTTACAGAATTCAGAAATGGTTCAAAATTAAAGAACGCTATTGACACTCAATGTGAATACTTTATCATCATTATCATCATCATCATCATCGTCATCATCATCATCATCATAATCATCATTGTCATCATTGCGCGGAGTTCTGTTCTGTTTGCGGAATGACGTGTTCAGTGTTGGTTTTAGCTAGTCGAGAATGTAGTAACTCGCTGCATAAAAGTGTTATTGCGTTGAAGTTTGGTTTTGCTTACAATTTAGCAATTTTTGTATTGTATATTGCTGTATTTTTTAGTCGATTAGAACCTTTTAAACTTTGATATTCGAGTTTGGGTTTATAACAATTCAATCGACTAATTATAGCTAGAGAGAGAGAGAGAACGGACAGCAAATTTATAAAACCTAATTTGTTCACCGCTGATCCAAGTTCGAGTCAAGCTTCAAAAGAATGGAAATATTGGTTCAGAACTTTAAAAAAATTTTTAGAATCATTTTCTGCTGAACCGCCTATCACGGATGAAAGCAAGCTTAGATGTTTAAAAGCGCACATAGATAAAGACGTTTATGAACTCATAAGTGAATGGTGAGAATTACGCAGAAGCAATTCGAACTCTGGAGAGACTGTACGTGAAACCCTTGAACATTATTTTTGCGAGACACCTTTTAATGACATGTAAACAAGAACCAGGTCAATCAGTTGACGACTATTTACAGAAATTGAAACTAGCTAAAGATTGTGGGTACAGAGCAGTGGATGCTGAGACTCACAAAAATGAAGCTGTTCGTGACGCATTTATCTCGGGATTAACGTCATCTTCAACTTACCTTAGACTTTTAGAAAGTATTCAAGATGCGACGATAACTTTAGAAGGGACATTTAACTAAGCCCGCACGCTGGAAGTTGCTCAAAGGAATTCCGAAGTGTATAATTGCAGTCAGTCTGCTATAAACAGTCGAGGAAGCTGTTTGTCAACGTTTATTCCACGTAAAGAAGACAAAATCTCAATTCCTGACGGAAACACAGTTTGTGCAGCGACAAAACGAACTCAAAAATCCTGCACCTTTTGCGGATCTAATGATTTTCATCTGAGGTTTAAATGTCCTGCTAGGCGGAGCAAGTGTTACAAATGTGGATATTTTGGTCATTTTGCTAAAGAATGCCGATCAAGTAACCGTAAAAATTTTGATAAGACATCAGCAGCTCCAGATGATGGCAACTTCGCCGCGGCTTTATGTCAAGGTGGAGCTACTACTAAAGTTAATTATACAATAACAGTCGACGGCGTGAAATCATTTGCTTTGATTGATACCGGCTCTACTATGAATCATATTAGCAGAGACTTTGCAAAGAAAAGCAAATTGGTGGTGAAGGAATGAAATTAACATGGCTGTCATTGGAAATCGTTCCCAAAGCGACGGTTATTGTATGAGTTCAATTGAACTTCAAGGAAGAATTTACGAGCAAGTAAAGCTGGTGGTACTTGATAATTTGTTTCTAGATATAATTTTAGGACAAAATTTCTTAAAACATATACAAATTACTTTTGACGGCGATAAGCCCCCGTTACATTTAGGATCTCTAAAGTGCATTAAAAGTGACATTACACCGGGGTTGTTTGAAAATTTAAACTCTGACTGTAAACCCATAGTTACGGAATCGAGAAGACAGTCAGCCAATAATGAAAAATTTATTGCTGATACTATAAGCCGAGATCTGGCAGAAGGGGCAATCGAGCCCAATGTTTCTCCCTGGCGAGCCCAGGTATTGGTAATATCAGGAGAAAATTATCGCAAGAGACTGTGTATTGATTATAGTGAGACTATAAATAAGTTTACGCAATTAAATGGATATCCACTGCCAAATATACATGACGTGGTCACAAAAATAGCTCAATTTAATTATTTTAGCACACTGGATCTCAAATTATTTTAGCACATCAAGTTGAGATTCCAGTTGAAGATCGACCTTACACGGCTTTCGAAGCGCAGGGAAAATTATATCAAAGTAAACGTATTGCTTTCGGACTTACAAATGCAGTACCCTGTTTCCAGAGAATGATCGATAATATAATCGAAAACCATAATTGTAGCCATATAACTGTGTGTAGTAAATCGAAGGAAGAACATGATCGAAATTTAAAACATTTTCTTCAAGTTGCTAAGGACTGTAATTTAACTTTTAATGGTACCAAATGCATTTACAGCACTACACTGATTCGATTGCTTGGCTATAAAATTCAAAATGGTAACTTGAAACCTGACCCTGACCGGGTAAAACCCTTACTAGAACTACCTATTCCTAGTACCCACAAAGTATTGAGTCGAATTATTGGTCTATTTGCGTATTATTCTAAATGGATTCCAAAATTCTCTGACAAGATAAAACCGTTGGTTGATACTAAATATTTTTCTTTGAGTGAACTAGCCTTGTCAAGTTTAAAAACTTTACGAGATGATTTAGCAAACGCTACCTTAAAAGTGATTGATGAAAGCCTTCCTTTCTCAATAGAAACAGACGCATCGGAGGTAGCTATATCTGGCATTTTACACCAAAACGAAAAGCCAGTTGCATTTTTACAAGAACCCTCAACCCAAATGAGCGTCGTTATCCCTGCATTGACAAAGAGGTGACAGAATTCAGAAATGGTTCAAAATTAAAGAACGCTATTGACACTCAATGTGAATACTTTATCATCATTATCATCATCATCATCATCATCATCATCATCATCATTATCATCTGTTCTGTCTGCGGAATGACGTGTTCAGTGTTGGTTTCAGTTAGTCGAGAATGTAGTAACTCGCTGCATAAAAATGTTATTGCGTTGAAGTTTGGTTTTGCTTACAATTTAGCAATCTTTGTATTGTATATTGCTGTATTTTTAGTCGATTAAAACCTTTTAAATTTTGATATTCGAGTTTGGGTTTATAACAATCATCATCATCATCATAAATTAATGAAGTAATTTATCCATGATTACTCAATACAATTACTTTCCCTCTCCCTCACGTCATGGACGCTTCACTCTCCGTCTTTTTATGTCTCCCTCTGTTCGTTCTCCCTTTCCTTCTCTAATCACGTGAAAGCGTTACCAACGAGCCAAGTAACGGAATGACAAGCAGAATTAGTATAAGATTTTGTTATACAGTGATAATAGGTACAAAAGAAAATCTTTAGCCTGAGTATAAGAGCTGGCTACATGCATACATGAATGGATGCATGCACTCTTCTATTTTTAATTATTTGAAGTCTTCCTATCGGGAAGAAGTTGGTCTCTGACAAAAGATACAAAGCTCCATCGTTGGAATGAAGATAACAAAATCATTGTTATATGTTGAACTTGTGAAAAGTTTTGCATATTTTTACTGTTACGCTTACAGATTGTATTTGTAAATGTGCGCGTTGGTTGTTTCACTTTTTTTTTCTTTGAAAACCCTAACTTTTTCTAACTGTCTCTTAGGCATTTTCTAACAAAACCAAGAGCACCAACTATATTGGTATAAATGGGATAGTTGTTATCGCATCAGATGGGTAGCTGATCTCTTTGCCGGCAGGTTACTTTCCTTGCTTGTTCCAAACAACGACATTCGACCTCTTTTATTTGCACTTTGTAGAATTTTTGATTGGAATGTTCCGCCAACATTCCTTGTGTTGATGTTTATGCATGTACTCAATAACTCGGGGGATTCTCTATATTCATCTCAGGACAGTCATTTTCGTCATGTCGCATTGAATGAGAATACCTTGATGACATTTGTGAGCTGCTACCCCTAACGTGTTATGTCTACAAAAATATGACAAATCGACGTTTTCGGTTGCATCTTCGGGCTCCAAAGACTTCACTGTCCCTTTTGTTCGTTAAATACTTTTAGCAGTTTCCTCCTATTGGATCGTAAACGTATAGTCTTCGAAATGTGACGTAGCAGTCTCCGCTCCGGTGGTGGGGGGGCGTAGTTAGGTTCTAAAGTTAGGTGGAGCGAGCGCATAAAAAAAGAAGCCATGACACATGCCAAATGATTTTTAACTCGTTGATAATTTTTTTTTTATAAAAGGCACCAATTTTTTAAAATGTACTCGTCGTGGAGCGGTCGCTCTCCTTGCTTCCCTATTAATTACACCAGTCATGTCAGTATTAGTGTCATGTTCAAGTCTTCGGGAAACATACTCATACATATTTTTTCATTTTTTTTTTTTTTGGTAGGTTGAGTGTTTCACATCTAGGTTTTCTCTGAGGTATGCTAGTCCAGTTGTTTTGGTAGAGCTCACTGCCGACTTGTGGGATGGTATTCTCTTTGTATATCAGCATTAGGTTTATATATTTACAGTTGTTTAGCAGATGCTATCTGAGTGATACTATATGACATACGGAATTTGTCTGTACTAATATCAAACCTCTAACTCTTTCATCTCTTATGTAGAGCCTACAGAAATCATTGTTTCTGTGAATGTTTTCTGTTGATGTCAGGATCTTTCGGGGTTTAATGTCTATGGAATGGATTTCCTCTAAAGACCACTCACAGGGCCGGTCCCAGGAATTTTTCGAAGGGAATACAATTCCAGGAGAAAAGGGCGTAGTAACATTATTTAGAAGGGTGTACTTCTTTTCTTCAGTGGGACACGCTCCCCTCACCCCACCCCTCACTCAAGCACCCCAAATATTGGTATTAGCACTGGTACTTCAAATACATTGAGGGATATTGTCGTATTGTAAGGCTGTCCTTATTTTGTTTTTCTAATTCTCGAGTAATATTCCAGGATCACTCTTTGTTCACAGCACCTTCCTATGACATAATTTCATCAATACCTAGTTATTTATAGTATTTTTCGAATGTTGTATATTTTCATCAATACCTAGTTATTTGTAGTGTTCTTTGTGTGGAACAGGAAAGAGATCGATGTACATGTTTTGGGTTTGGGTGACTGATTGTCCACGTTCAGCAATTTGACTACTTTTGGCCAAATTCTAGTCCTATGTCACTTGAAACAGTTGTTATTTACCCTGTTTTTTTATTTTTTAAATTTGTTTGCATTGTCAACACTTTTAGCATAAATCCTCAGGTTATACACAAAGAAATTATGGATTACATTGGCATCTCTAGCAGTTGTAGACCCTAGCATATAGCCACTGGATTTTTGTAAACGAAATATGTATGTATGTATGTATGTGTGTTTGTGCGTATATGTTCTGGTATAGCTTGACAAAAACATTTGGATTTTGGCTTAAGTTAGCAGCGAAAACTTGACCAAAAAGTCAAACGTTTCTATTTGGGAGACACTTTTGTATAGATAAATATCTAATAGTCTAGTGATTACATAAATTCTTAAGATTACATTTCCTAAGATATATGTTGAAGTTGGTATCTATAACAAACCATAAATTAATATAAAGTGACGCAGTCGGAAAAATTGATATTATTTTCCCTGGGATATTTTTTACGTTTACACCGATAGGCATTACTACAGCAACATGGCAGAAGCTAATTATCAGACCCCAGTTTACGGTAAAGTTACTGTCTTTGAAATTGTTTGTTGTTATTTCATAAAAGGAAAATGATTTATTGTAAATGGCTACCATCGTCGTAACAATGTAGTTTTTATCCCATGAATAATTCATTTTCTGAAATTTGTAAACAAAGAACTATCAAATATGACTGTTCTACTATTTAAATAAGATCTAAGCAACCTGTATATATTTATGACAAACAGGACTGGGTTCGCATACTCTCAACAAATGTCACATCGAAATCACGCGTAAACAGCTCCTTTTCCGAGAAAAGGAAAGATTTGGCTGCTATTTCTAGCACGCCCTAGTACCACGTAACAGCTATTTGCGGTAAAGGACCCGCTGATATTTCGCTGAGAACATTTTTTTAACCTCTCCCCACACTTTCTTTTCCGGAAAAAAGTGGCTTGCGGCGGGTTTGGAGATTAGATACGTTAAATGCACTCGAATAAAACTGGGAAAATATTATTTCACACCAGGTACGAAATATTTACCATTTTTGGTACCAGACATTGTTACAACGGTAAACGCTAGACAGGGTAGCTGACAACATGAAGAGAGAATGACAGAGAGATGTCATTGTGTAAAATGTTAGGATCGTTAGCACGCCGAGCGAAATGCTTCGTCTGCTGCTACGTTCCGAGTTCAAATTCCGCCGAGGTCGACTTAGCCTTTCATCCTTTCGGAGTCGATTAAATAAGTACTAGTTACGCACGGGGGTCCATGTAATCGACTTGATCCCTTCCCCCAAATTTGAGGCCTTGTGCCTCCAGTGGAAAGGACAATCTCGTACTCAACAAACGCGCAATAGAAAGGACGATCTTGTACAACGAACGCGCAAACACGCACACTCACAGACATACACTCTCATATACAAAGTGTGACATCGTTGTCGTCGTATTATAAAATATCCGTCACTATAGTTGACTATAAGAAGATTATTTTCGAGAAAATGTTATATTGTTTCAATCCAAAGGAAAACAAAAATTACATGTTGACATTTGATTTGGTGGAGCCGTTTGAGAATGCATAAGGAACAGAGACAAAGAATTGTATACATACAGTTATTCCCCTTTACCTTCCGACTTAATCTCACCATTTTTTTTGTCTTTATTTACTTCCGCGATGTATAAAACAAAGTACTAGTTCTTTAAATCTTTAAAGCCCCTGCAGAAATTTTTGTGGATTTGTGCCTATTTAACTTAGTAACTATTAATTATTCAGTCAGTGCTTAAATTTGAATTTTAAAAATGCGCGAAGTTTCACAATATGAAAAGTAAAACATAGGTGGCTGATTATGGGGATTAATTTTGGATCAGTATATTTTTATTTGACAGTTTATCCACTGACAGCTGAAATTGTTTGAAAGCAGCAGCTGAAGTAGTTATATTGTTTGCTAAAACACAGATATTTCCTACCTTAAATTCCATTCAAAACAATAACAAGTTTGATGATTGTGTATATATTTGTTTCGTTAAAGTAAATGAAAGTAATTCTTTGTTTTGATGATAGTGTCAAAGAGAAATTAAGCTAATATGTAAGTTACCTAAAAGCATATTGTTTACATTGGTAGAATGCGCGCAAAAACGATATCACTTCTTCATGCTGCCCGCTAGACCGGAAAAAAAAAGGAAAACTGTTTTCCATATTAAATACGATGAAGCATTTTGTCTAACTATTATTTTAAAATTGGCATTCCTACATACGTTTGTAACCCCACCCCAGATTTTGTTTCCTCATAACTTCCAGAAAAATGGATATTTTTTAATGAAATTTTCGACAAATACGCTTCAGATGGTGTTGATTTCGATTATATCGGAATTTGTTGTGAGAAAACTTTCTGTGAGTGGGAAGAGAAGATTCGGAAAATTCACGCAAGTTGGCTTTGTTTCCTCGTAACTTTCAGAAAAATGGATTTTTTAATGAAACTTTCTACAAATACTTTTCGGGGTGTGTAAATTACGATTATATCGGAACTTGGGTGATGATTATGGTCTTAATCTTGTCGTTTTCTTCCAGTTGATAGTTCGGCAATTTCCGTGAAGAATTTAGTTTCACTTTTAGGTCTTGTTGAAGTCGGTGAGGG
Source organism: Octopus bimaculoides (assembly GCF_046866305.1). Classification (NCBI taxonomy): domain Eukaryota; kingdom Metazoa; phylum Mollusca; class Cephalopoda; order Octopoda; family Octopodidae; genus Octopus; species Octopus bimaculoides. The sequence continues at coordinate 88,497,883 of NC_142931.1, read as the reverse complement.
AGGCGAAAGGTGAAACGCGCTACCACATACACACACACACACTCTTACACAATGTATGTATGTATGTATGTTTGTATGTGAAACAATGTGTGTGTTTGTGTGTGCGTGCGTGTTCAGCTTTATGTATTTGTATTTACTCACGCACTCATATCATGGGCATGAAAGTCAATGTGTGTGTGTGTGTGTGTGTGCGTGTGTGAGTGCGTGCGCGCTGGTGCATATTTCACTCTTCACCGCCCCTCCCCGCCATGACTTCTAAGTAAATGTTACCTTCAACAGGACATGAAAATAAAGGTATATAAATAAAAATTCTTTACGACGGAAATTGCCGAAGATTTAGACCATCAACGAAACATTGCCGGAATTTGATGTGTGAAAGAAAAATAGTGAGCATGTACACACACATACTGACACGTCGCATTTTTTTGTTCAAAATTTCAAGTTTCATTTTGTTGATATATGTGACGTGTGTCAGTATGTATGTGTATGAACCCACCAATTTCTTTTGTTTTTGTTTTTTTTTCAAATTTAATTCCGATATAATGGTAATCTACACATTCTGAAAATTAGAAAATTTCATTTAAAAATTGCCCATATTTCTGAAAGTTATGAGCAAAGAAAGCTGTCTCATGTAAATTTTTCAAAACTCCTCACCACATATTCAGATATAATCAGAATCTACACCATCTGAAGTGTCTTTGTAGAAAATTTCATTTAAAATTATCCATTTTCTGGCAGTTATGAGGTAACAAAGTCGGTTAGAGGCAGAGGACATACATGTGTAGGAATGCCTTGGAATCTTCTACACATGCAAGTGAAAAATGGTTTGTTGACTGAGTTTTTCCAAGAATTTCATTTTTTTCTTCAAAATCCGAAAAACATAAAAATTTTACCATACATAATGAACTTAAGCTGTTTGAGCCAATGAAAGATTTTTCGAGTGATCACTTGAAATAACAGCTAGATTTCCCTGGAATCACATAAAATGAAAGAATATATTTGATAATGTAGTCCTAGATATTATTATATTTGAAAAGAGACAGGATGGTCATGGCTAAAATTTCTTTGTTCAAACCATCCTGGATTAAGCAGTAACAGCTTAAGCCTTTTGACAAATGAATGAGGAAACCTCATTGTAGTTGCTCCAAATTCTAGAAATAACAGCCATATCTCTTGCAAATCACACTTTCCTATTTTTAAAAACAGTACATTAGATAAAGTAATCCTAAATACACTATTACCTATGATCAAGGTTGAAATGGAGTTACAGCTACAAAATATAGCTGCCATATCTCTATCAGATCACACCTGTAGGAAAATATGTGATTAGCACTTGCTGGGTGCTTCACAAATCCATACATAGTTCATGGAAGGAAAAGACGAGGATAAGATCTCTCTGAACAAATAGCAATAATAATTTATTTTGTCTGAATAAACATTCCATCTCTGGTTAGCAGTAGCCGTGAACAACCATTCTTTCTTCTGCTGCATATTACTATAAAGATACCACTTTTCATCACTGGTGATGATGCAGTAAAAAAATCGCTGTATCCGCAAGCAGCTTGGTGTTGGAAGAGCAAATTGTAATGATAGATGTGTGTTAGCATTTGTCTCTTTCATTCAGAGTATGTGGCTGCCCTGCACCAAATTTGTGAAGGTGACAGGTAGTGGTATCATTTTCTAGTAGATTGGCATGGATGAGCCCATTCAATTGATACTGATTGAAATGCATGAGCTGGCTGGAAGTTGGAGTGTCTTTGAGGTCGAATTTCCCCTTCTTGAAGTGTGGAAACCATATCTGTGTGCTTCTTTCAATAATAGCATCTTCTCCATGTCAAGTGGCTTTGACAGTTTTGGAACCCTGTTAGAAAAACAAAGAGAAGCAAATATCAAAAATGCTTATCTTTTTCTACTTGACACTCTATCATCATACACCTGAAAAGAGATAAAGTTTTAGCAAATTTCAAAAATGATAAACAAAAGCTGTTGCAGAAGAACAGAGATACAAAAAAAACCCCCATAAAACAACACAATAAAAATATTATTGTGGCATGTAAAAAGCACCATTCGACCATGATCGATGCCAGTGCCACCCGATTGGCCCTCAAGCCAGTGGCTCGTAAAAAGCACCCACTACATTCTTGGAGTGGTTGGCATTAGAAACCTTGCCAGATCAGATTGGAGCCTGGTGCAGACACCTGGCTTGCCAGTCCTCAGTCAAACTGTCCAACCTATGCCAGCATGGAAAGCAGGCGTTAAACGATGATGATGAAAATGAAGATGATTAAGTCAAATAACATTGGAAAGAAATTAATGAATTTATCTGATAACCCAATACACACACACGTGTGAATGTACAAAAAGATATTTTTGGGGAGGTTTTGTTTAGAATAAGAGAATGTTGTTTTTTTGGGGGGTGAGGTTCCATTGACAATGGAGGGAGGGAGGGAGAGAGGTAGAGGCAGAGACAGAAGGGGATCCCCCTTCCATATCTATTCAAGTTTCTACCAGAATCTGAATGAAACTGTTTTGATCCATGTATATATAGCTGTGTGGTAAGAAGCTTGCTTCACAACCAGGTTCACTCTCACTGCATGACACCTTGGGCAAGTGTCTTCTATAGCCTTGGACTGACCAAAGCTTTGTGAGTGAACTTGGTAGACAGGAACTGAAAGAAGCCCATCGTATATATATATATATATATATATATATATATATATATATGTATGTATGTATGTATCTATGTGTTTGTCTCCCACCACTGCTTGACAAGCGGTGTTGGTGTGTTTACATCCTGTAACTTAGTGGTTCAACAAGAGACAAATAGAATAAATGCCAAGTTTAAAAAGAAACTAACTATGGGTATTGATTCAGTTGATTAAAATTCCTCAGCATTGCTACAGTATAATGAGTGAAACAAGTACAAAGGAAAAAAAAAATATCCTGACTCTGCTTGTCTCAACAACATAATTATACACGTTTCTGCAGAATGTATCTTTTATGACTGTAGACTGAGTAAGCATATTCTCTTACTGAACTTGGTGGACAACAGACTTACATAAAATACTCAATATAGCATTGCTTATGTGAATATAAACATATGCATGCATGCAATGGTGCATATGTGCACTGGCAGGGTAGAAGAGTAGTGGTAACTTAAGAAGGATATATATATATATATATATATATATATATATATATATATATATATATATACATATACTAGCAGCTAAGCTTGGTTTCACCCGGTCGGTTTGGAAGATGTGACTGTAAAGCCTGCTCTATGTAAGCATTCAACTTGTTTGGGCACGCTTACGTTAAAAATCAATTTTAGAATGACTTTTTTCTTTCAAAACACTGAAAATAACTGACCAACAAAAAAAAACCCAACCAAAATTCAACCAAATCAAAAAATAAACCCAAATACTAAGCGAACACAAATGCACCATCCCACTTCCATTGCACCCCCCCCACACACACACACATTCACATACCCACTTTTACATACACATATTCACACAGTGTTGAAACGCTTTTGATTTAGTTTTTTCAGCATACAATTTTCATCATCCCTAACCCTAACCCCTTCCTTTCTCATTTATAAACACAAGAGTATTATCATAGTAGATTATCTTGGTAACCATGGGAGCTATGAAAAACTACAAAGTCCAGCATCACCACCGGATCATTCTACACATCTGTGTAATTTTTCGTGCAATTCCACCCAGCCGTTTGACTGTGAATCCCAAGACAAGAAAGAATCGACCATGTCAAATTTATATATATAGATATATATCTGTGCAGGCGTGGCTGTGTGGTAAGAAGCTTGCTTCTCAACCACATAGTTCCAGGTTCAGTCCCACTGTGTGGTACATTGGGCAGGTGTCTTCTGCTATAGCCTCAGGCAGTGTGTCTTTGTGTCTGTTACCCATCACCACTTGTTTACATTAATGGTTTGGCAAAAGAGATTGATAGAAAAAGTACAATGCTTAAAAAAATAAGTATTGGGGTTAATTCATTCAACTAGAAAATTCAGGGTGGTGCTCCAGCATGACTGCAGCCAAATGACTAAAATGAATAAAAGAATATATATATGCCGTAGTGGTTAAGAGCGCAGGCTACTAACCCCAAAATTCCGAGTTCCATTCCAGGCAGTGACCTGAATAATAATAATAATAATAATAATAATGATAATAACATCGAAAAATACCTTAGGAATGAGAACCCAGGTTCGAAATTCCCCCGAGACACCTGATGAAGGCTGGAGGGTATGTAAGCTGAAACGTTGTGTTAACAACAAACAAGATGAGGACAAATATCAGTCAAATGTAAATAATGTACATACTTGCTCATCCCTTAAATATAGAACTGTATTATATATTGTTATACTTGGGGATGGTCATATTTTACCATTTAAAATACATAAACATGTGTGTGTGTGTGTATATATATATATAGCCTTCACTATTCTTCGGCCGGTATGGAAGTCCACTGCCATCTCAACTCGAATTAAACTCCGCTTATTTAGCTCAAACGTAAAATCTGTGCTTTTGTATGGCTCTGAAACATGGAGAGCCACCTGCAACAACTACAAGAAGATCCAGACCTTCATCAACAGATGTCTCCAGCAGATCCTCCATCTGAAGTGGTTTGACAGTGCCAAACATCGACCTGTGGGAAAGGGCCAACCAGGAGCCCATACATGTTCAGATTAGACGAAGGAAATGGAGATGGATCGGACACACACTGCAGAAAGAACCCTCAAATGTGACACGACAAGCACTTCACTGGAACCTGCAGGGGAAAAGGAAACGAGGACGCCCGAAACAGACATGGAAGCGGAGCATTTTGGACGAGCTCAGGAACACTGGCCTGATATGGGAAGCGGTCAAGAAACATGCCAATGGTCGCAAAAAGTGGAAAACAACTGTTGAGGCCCTATGCTCCACAAGGGGCAAAAAGGATTAAGAAGAAGATATATATATATATATATATATATATATATATGTGTGTGTGTGTATATGTATATACATGTATATGTATATATATATATATATATGTATATGGCACTCCATTGGTTATGTAGACAAGAGTTCCAATTGATTCGATCAACGGAACAGCCTCCTTGTGAAATTAACACGTAAATGGATGAGCACTCCACAGACATGTGTACCCTTAATGTAGTTTTCAGGGAGATTCAGCATGACACAGTGTGACATGGTTGGCCCTTTGAAGTACAGGTACTACTTATTTTTACCAGCTGAGTGTACTGGAGCAACATGAAATAAAGAGTCTTGCTCAAGGACACAATGCATCACTTGGAATTACTCACAACCTTGTGATCATGAGCCAAATATCTTAACTACTAAGCAACGTACCTAATATATATGGTTCAGTGGACAAACAAACTAAAGAGACACTCAACATATTTAGTAGGAGTTACATATATTATTATTTAAAACGGTTTGATTTTGCCCCATGAGTTTCATAGGCTCATGGAGCTCAGTTAACTGAATGGAGAGATACAGTAAATCCAAGATGGCTACAGAAAACTGGTCTGCCATTGGCCAAGGCAAGTCACATGGTGTTGTTAAAAGTGAGATCAGCACTCCAGTAACACCAGATGCATTAAAACAGAGAATTTCTTGGCCCACATGGCAAGACAGGAAGTTGGTTGTGCCTTACTGTCTGGTCAGTCTTTGGAGAAGGCATGTGTGTGTGTGTGTATAGCAGATGTGTGAATGCATAAATGTGGATATCTGATGCCTATGCATCTGTGTCAGCTATGCATGTGTGTTTAGTAGTGGGGGGAGTGTACGTGTCAATGAGAGCTGATGGCATTAGCTTGTTGGTGCATATGTGCATGCTTACCTGAGTGTGTGTGTGTACATATGGGTGTGAGTACATATCAGGTATGTGTGTGTACTTGCATGCATGAATATGTGGATGTATGGTGCCACGTGTATATCAGCTATGTATCAGTTATATAAGTGTGTGCGTGAATGTGTGTTCATTAGTGCCTGCTGTATATACATGTGTGCACATATGTGTTTAGGATGCATATATGAGTATGTGTGTGTGTGTGGATGATTGGTGAGCATGAATATGTACATTCCTGCATTGATATGTGTGCATATGAATGTGTGCATGTTTGTCTGGAAGAACGTATATGTGTGTTATCTAGTGTGTTATCTAGTGTGTGTGTACATACACATTCATGCTTTTGGTATTTACCCATGTCAGCATGACAGATGAATGCTAATGTTGTCACAACAGCATTGCTGGTGGGGTGGGGGAGATCATAGAGCATTGAGGTTTTGTGGTATTAGGGAGAGAAAGAAAGAGAGAGAAAACATATGTACATAGACATATGTGTGTCAGCACCCACATATATGGAGTTGAACATAGGGAATTACAGGGGATGCATAAGGTTGGAAGGCTAGCTTGTAGTCTGTGTAGGCATTGTTGGTGAGGAACCCTGTCCTTAGCTGTGATGCAGCCAGTATTTAGGTGCAGCTAATGTTAAGGTGATATATCTGGGTTGTTGGCAGCTACTGGTTTGAAGCTGCAGGAATTCATCTGTCGTCAGCTCCTCTGAGTGTTCCTCGATGAAATCATTAATGTCCCCATTGTCAACCTTGAGGCCCATGGACTTGCCAAGAGACACTATCTCTTCAACTACAGGTGTCTCAGACTCAAACCCCTCAAAGTCTCTTCTGGATATGCAGTCAGGCCACAGTTTCCTCCATGCAGAATTCAGCATTTTCCTCATTACAACCTGCCAGACCATATTGATGATTTTTGGGCAGTTAATGTTGTAGTGCTTCTTCCAAAACTAACGAAGGGTTAGATTTATATTTTCGATGACTTCAAAGCACTGATGAAACAGGCATGTGGTATACAATTTTTTAAAATTAAAAATCACTTGTTGGTCTATGGGCTGCAAGATAGGAGTGGTGTTGCGTAAAAGGTATAGAACTTTTATGAATTATGTATTTGTTCCCCCAGCACTGCTTGACAACCAGTGTTGATGTATTTACATTCCCATGACTTAACAGTTTAACCAAAGAGACCAACTGAATAAGTACTAGGCTTAAAAAATAAGTCCTGGGGTTGATTTGGTGCTCCAGCATGGCCTTCAGTCAAATGACTGAAACTGATAAAAGAATAGAAGATCGCTCCTCAATGTTTTAGATTGGATTAAAGTTGTTAGTAATTTGGAAAACTATCATTTCAATAAATAGATACATATATGTATGTATGTTTGTGTTTGTGTTTCTATAAGTACTAATGTAGTGTGAGATGCAATCTTTCAATGTGAACATTTGTGTGTGTTTATGTAAATTTTCTTCATAAGTATCTACCTATCTTTCTATCTATCAACCTACCAATAAGTATCTACCTATCTTTCTATCTATCAACCTACCTACCTAACACATTCACTCACTATCTAAATCAGTGTTTCTCAACCATCTTTTTTTTTTTAACCTATGGACCCCTGTGAATACTATTTTATTTCTGTGGACCTCCATAGCCATTCAGTGTTTAGAAACAAGTTTTATAGATACTTCTTTCAAAATTTCCATTTTCGCATCTTCACTCGTATAAGTTTGCCACAGCACTCTCTGAGAGAACATGTTTCTGTGGCCAGAAACATGTTAAACTATGTAAAACATTAGAGAAAGAAACCTAGCTGTTTCTTGTGATAAATATATCTAAAGCAAACCCTTCAAATACCACTGTGGATTCCCAATTTACTACTTTGCTTGCATGAACCCACAAAAGTCCTATGTGGGCCACAAGGGGTCATGAGGACCCCAGTTGAGAACAACTGGTTTGAACCAACTTTTACAACTACCACAATTATCAATACTAATACAACAACCATCAACAACAAAAACAAAAACAACAACCAATGTGGACAGCATCCCCACCACTGCCACCATCAATTCCTTCACCCTTTTGCATTCAGATTGCTCTGTGAAATGTAATGCTTACTTATTCACATGGCTTCGAATTAATGAGACATTATCTCATACTTTGAGGTTTCGGTGATGTGATTGTTTATTTTTAGAATGACATTGTAAGGTAGGTATGAGAGGTTGGATCTGGTCAGTTTGAACATAAACCAGGTAGAATCTTCAAACCTGATATGGCTAGTTGAATATACTAAAGGGCTAATGGCCAATAACACTCACCATCATGTCACAGACATTATCATCACCAAAACCAATACCACAGGCTACCAATTATAGCCTTAATGCTCAAATAAAGAATCTTTATCCAGTAATGCAGCACTGAGCACGCATTCTCACTGTTTGATATTTACATATATATACATACATATACATATACACATACACACACATGCACGCATGCACACACACACATACACACATTCTTTTCTTCTATTCTTTGACATGTTTCAGTCATTTTACTGCAGCCATGCTGGAGCATCGCCTTAAAAAGTTTTAGTCTAAGAAATTGACCCCAGGACTTATTCTTTGTAAGCCTAGTACTTACTGTATTGGTCCGTTTTGCCAAACCACTAAGTTAAGAGGATGTAAATGCACCAACATTGGTCATCGAGCGATAGTGGAAGGTAGTGGAGACAAGTACAGACACAAAGATACACATACACATAAATATATATATGTAAATATATGATGGGCTTCTTTCAGTTTCTGTCTACCAAATTCACTCACAAGGCTTTGGTCAGCCCAAAACTATAGAAAACACTTACCCAAAGTGCCACACAATGGGACTGAACCTGGAACCATGCAGTTGGGAAGCAAGCTTCTTACCACACAGCCACACCTTATACACACACACACACACACACACACACACACACACACACATATATATATCTATCTATATATATATATATATATCTTTTATCTTTTTGTTTATTTGTTATTTGTTTCAGTCATTCCACTGCTGCCATGCCGGGGCACCACCTTGAAGGGTTTTAGTCAAAGAAATCAACCCCATGGCTTATTTTTTAAGTCTAGTGCTTATTCTCTCAGTTCTTTTGCCGAACCACTAACTTACAGAGATGTAACCCAGTGTAAGCTATGGACACATAAGAGGTGCAGCAACATCAAAGGAAAATTAACCGGGAAGATAGCTTTCATGTGCAGCAGATGCACAGGGGCAATAAACACCACAGATGCTCAGGAAACAGATTCCATCACATGCCAGAAACTAGAAGTAGCTGATAGCTTCCACCAAGTCTGTAGTAGGGGTGGATGCTCAGAGAGTGTTACCACTACAATGAGAATAGCCTGGGCACAGTTCAGAAAGCTCCTACCCCTACTGGTGACAAAAGGCCTCTTGCTCAGAGTGAAAGGTAGATTGTACGATGCTTGTGTGTGAACTGCCATGCTTCACGCCAGTGAAACATGGGCTGTGACTGTTGAAGACATGAGTAGGCTCAAAAGAAATGAAGCTAGCAAGATCTGCTGGATGTGTAATGTCAGTGTGTACACACAACAGATTGTAAGCGCCCTGAGAGAAATGTTGGACATAAGAAGCATCGGATGTGGCATGCAAGAGAGACGTTTGAGCTAGTATGGTCATGTACTACGGATGGATGAGGAGATCTGTGTGAAGAAGTGCCACTCCCAAACAGTGGAAGGAATCCGGGGTAGAGGGAGACCCAGGAAGACATGGGATGAGATGGTCAGGCATGACCTTCGAACGTTGGGCCTCACAGAGGCAATGACGAAAGACAGAGACTTCTGGAGAGATGCTGTGATTGAGAAGACCCAGAAAATAAAGTGAGTTCACAGCTGTAACCAACACCAGTGTCACATAACCAGCCCACTCAAAAGTACCTTGGATTGTAGGGTGACATACTGTGCTTGAGGAGACCTATTGAGTCAAGTACATCAAAACCAAAATCAAATGGAAATTGTAGTTGTGATCCCTGTGCCGGTGGCATGTAAAAAGCACCATCCAAACATAGCCGATGCCAGCGCTGGCTTCCATGCCGGTGGCACATAAAAAGCACCAACCGATCGTGGTCATTGCCAGCCCCCTCTGGCACGTGAAAAGCACCCACTACACTCTTGGAGTGGTTGGCGTTAGGAAGGGCATCCAGCTGTAGAAAGACTGCCAGATCAGACTGGAGCCTGGTGCAGCCTCTTAGCTTCCCAGACCCCAGTCGAACCGTCCAACCCATGCCAGCATGAAAAACGGACGTTAAACAATGATGATGATATAAGTATATATATGTATATATATATATATATATATATATGTATGTATTCTTTTTATTTGTTTCAGTCATCTGACTGCGGCCATGCTGGAGTGCCACCTTTAGTTGAAGCAATTAACCCCAGCACTTATTCTTTGTAAACCTAGCACTTATTCCATCAGTCTCTTCTGCCGAAGTGCTATGTTACAAAGACATAAACACACTAACACCAGTTGTCAAGTGATGGTGGGGTGACAAACTCGGACACACACGCACGCCCACATACACACGCACACATATATATATGTTGGGCTTCTTTCAGTTTCCATCTTCCAAATCCAATCAAAAGACACTTGCCCAAGGTGGCAAGGGTCTGAACTGGAACCATGTGGTTGGGAAACAAAGTTCATACTACACAGCCACTCCTATATGTATATATGTATGTGTGTGTACATTTATATATTCATTATGAATTTACTCTATTTCATGATCTGGATGTTTTTCAGTTAGTCAAAATAAATTATTATGCTGGAAATACTTATCAATACAACACCTGTACTTATATTTTTATCTATTTTATATTTTCATGACAATTATAATTTTTTTTTCTTCTTCTTTTCAGTAACTGATGAAAACTTTAAACCAGGCATTGTACAGGTTATATTAGATATACCTAACCTGAAACCATTCAAGAAAAATCAACCAAATGCTAAAAATGCCAATGTAATTTATGAATTCCATACAAGGTTGTCTTATAAATTTCCATATTCTTCATGTTTTTGTATGTCGTGTATATGATTATGTATGTTTTTGTCTGTTTCATCTTTCTAAAGACTACAGATAACCATTGTTTGAAATATGGATTCAGAATTTGAGCATGGAATTTATTAGTTTACTTTAGTTGCTCTAATAGTTCATTTATTTTAGAGATAATGTTATTGTCTAAGCTTCCTCTCCCTGTCAACTCAATTAAGGTGACCTCTGATCAAAGGCATTCAAGCCGGAGCCATCTTGTTTTTTGTATATCTCTGACTACATTGTCTAATACAGGGCTTCTCAACCATTTTTTAGCTATGGACCCCTTTGATTATTATTTTATTCTGATGGACCCCCATAGCCATTCAATGTTTAGGAACTAATTTTATAGATACTGTCTTCAAAATTCCTATTTTGTTTTTTTACACACATTCACTTGTGTTGTTTGAACTATGTAAAACATTTGAGAAAGAAATCTTGCTGTTTCTTGTAATAAAATACATCTAAAGCAAAATTTTTTCATGGACCCTTAATATACTACTGTGCATCCCCAATGTAGTATTTTGCTTGTGTGGACCCCTAAACATCTATGTAACTCCTGACTGAGAGCAACTGATCTAATATGTCTTTTTAAAATAGTGGATTGTAAATTTTGGGAGATTTGGCTCCTGTTTCTTGCAGGTCAAGCAAACAACCCACGTTGTTGTTGGCACTCGGTCGCTTACAACCCCGAGGGTTCCAGTTGATCCGATCAACGGAACAGCCTGCTCGTGAAATTAACGTGCAAGTGGCTGAGCACTCCACAGACACATGTACCCTTAACGTAGTTCTCAGGGAGGTTTAGTGTGACACAGTGTGACAAGGTCGGCCCCTGAGAGAAAGTTGTGGTGAAAGAGTACAGCAGGGTTCGCCATTATCCCCTGCCGGAGCCTCTTGGAGCTTTAGGTGTTTTCACTCAATAAACACTCACTACGCCCGGTCTGGGAATCGAAATCGCGATCCTATGACCGCAAGTCCGCTGCCCTAACCACTGGGCCATTGCGCCTCCACTAAACAACCCACATAGTGTTTCATTATTCTACAACTGATATGTATATTATGCATAATAACCAACTTCCATTTCCCATTCTGTGTTTTAGAGACTGTGCATTCATTTTGCAGATATTCTTTTACTTGTTTCAGTTATTTGACTGCAGCCATGCTGGAGCACCACCTCAAAGGGTTTTAGTTGAAGAAATCGACCCTGGGATTTATTCTTTGTAAGCCTAGTACTTATTCTATCGGCCTCTTTGGCTGAACTGCTAAGTTATGGAGACATAAAGACACTAGCATCAGTTGTCAAGCAATGACAGTGGGGACAAACACAGACTCATAGTTACGCACACACACATACACATACACACACATTTATGCACCTAAAATATTAACGTCATTGACTATTTTCTTGCAATAATCTTTGTATTGAGTATCTGCATGCATTCCTCATCACAAGCTTTGTTATATGTGGTTCTTTTTAATCATCTGTTGTATAAGCTGTAGTTTTATCCCATTGCAGCCATCAACAGACTTATCTGTTATGAAAGGCATTTTAACCATGACCATCCTGTCTTATATTTAAACACACTGCATCTAGAAATGCATTAACCAGTGTATCTTTTATTTTCTAAGCTGGTAAGGTATAAGAAAGCTGAGGCTGCTAATCTGTTTTTCCACTGCTATATATTAAACAAATAAGCTGAGTTGATAACCTTTAAGAGGTCCCCTCAAACTACAAGAAATCTCTTAAGAACTGCAACCAATCATCTTAAAAAAGACAGGACATACTAGATATACTATATATGATAAAAGACGAGGGATCTGCTGGATCAAAGTTAACTTTGGGTCAAACATAAAAAAGACAACATTATAAGCAAGAATGACTGCAGTTTACCATGTAATTCAATTGCCAAATTTCTTTTGCATTGTTAGGTTTTCAAAACACCCAGCATAGAACATGTATTTTACAGTTTTAATATCATTGTAGTCATAATCGCTAGACACTTGCAAATATATCTATTTGAATAGTAAATGATGTTCATATGTGCACACACACATCAAACTGCTCAAATCCAAGTTGTTAAAATAAAATTATAACAAAACAATACTATTTCCTGTGAACTATGTGTTCTTTTAAATTTGTGCCTCCTTAGTCCTGCGGAATGTAAAAAACCTTGTTGTTTGTTTCCAGTTTTCCATGTAAAACATGTTAAACTTTTTGTTGTTTGCTAAACTGGGAGATTATTTCCTTACTTGGTAACTAGTAGGGTTGGTGATTGTTGCGGGATGCATGATTGCTCTTAAATACAAAAACCCTCCCTGCTGAAGAATATACCACCCAGCATAGACTAGTCATTAGCAATTTTAGACTCCAGGCTAGAAGGATGCCAAGAAGCAGACCAATCTGGAAAAGATTTAGGTCAGAGATTTAGGGACATCCTAATTGAGAAATTTGATGAGAGGGAGGAGGAGCTACAAACTTGTGACATAGAGGGCTATTGGGAATTCCTGTGGGACAGCTTGCTGAGTGTCACAGTCCAAATCTGTGGCTGGTACAAAGTCCCTTCCAGACCTAGGGTAACGTGGTGGTAGAACAATACTGTAGACAGGGCCATTAGAGCAAATAAAAAGGCCTGAGAAGGCCTAGAGGAGTGAGGTAGCAGGGAATTGTATCAGATAGCCAGAAGGGAAGCTAGGAGACATGTGTATCTAGCCAAGGGGGAGGCAGAAAAGAATAAGTTTGCCTATATTCAGCATCGTGAGGACCAAAGAACTGAAATATTTTGGATTGCAGGACAGTGTGTGAGAGAAAATTGTGATGTCATAGGAAGTGCATGGATGATGGTGCACTTGCTTTTAATGAGTCTTTAAAGAAAGAGGCTTGGAGATGCCATTATGAAAGACTGCTGAACATGGAGAATGAATGAAAAGATGTTGATCTAATTGAGGGACCATCTACCTGAAACGACAGTACCCTGGTAGATAAAGCAATTATGGATATGAAGACAGGGAAAGCCCCCAGGCCATCAGGAATCACCGCTGAGATGGTCTAGTCACCCGTATTGTAAATCAGGTGGTTCATGAAAGATTCATACCCAATGACTGGTGTAGCAGCACTATAGTCAACTGCTACATAGGTAAAGGTGTTGCCTTAGATAGAAATAATTACAGAGGTATCAAATTGTTGGATCAGGTGATGAAGGTTGCAGAGAGAGTCATAACCTAACTAATTAGGGAGAAAGTTAGTCTAGATGAGATACAGTTTGGTTTTGTGCCAGGTAGAAGCACCACCGATGCTATATTTCTGGTAAGGCAACTGCAGGAGAAATACATAGCCAAAGATAAATCTCTGTACTTGGCTTTTGTTGACTTGGAGAAAGCATTTGACAGAGTCCCCCAATCCCTTATCTGGTGGTCAATGCAGAAACTAGGGATAGACAAGTGGTTGGTGAGAGCTGTACAAGCCTTGTGCAGAGACACTACAAGTAAGGTGAGGGTGGACGAGTACAGCAAAGAATTCAGGGTCAAAGTAGGGCTTCATCAAGGATTGGTGCTCAGCCCCCTCTTGTTCATCATAGTTCCCCAAACAATAACAGGAATTCAAGACAGGCTGCCCCTGGGAGCTCCTCTATGCTGATGACCTTGCTCTTATAGCTGAATCACAACCTGAACTAGAGAAGAAGTTTCAGGTATGGAAGTAAGGTCTAGAATCAAAAGGCCTTAGAGTTAACCTAGCAAAAACCAAAGTCATAGTAAGTAGGAAGGCAGACAAATCACAAATCCCTTCAGGTAAATGGCCCTCCCCAAGCTGTAGAAAAGTTGTAGGTAGAAACTCCATAAAATATAACCAGTGTAAACTTTAGACACATAAAAAGTGCAGTATCATCAGAGGAAGGTTACCAAGGAAATTAACTTTTATATGTGGAAGGTGCACAGGTACAATAAACACTGAAAATATGCAGAAAATAGACTCCATCAACTGTCAGGGCAGCAAGCTAGGGGTAGTAGATAGCTTCCATTATCTAGGTGACAAAGTTAGTAGAGGAGGTGGATGCTCCGAGAGTGTAGCTGTGAGAATAAGATTAGGCTGGGAAAAGTTCAGAGAGCTCCTACCCCTGCTGGTAACAAAGGGCCTCTCTCTCAGAATGAAGGGTACATTGTATGATGCTTGTGTGCAAACAGCTATGTTGCATGGCAGTGAAACATGGGCTATGACAGTCGAGGACATGAATAGGCTTGAAAGAAATGAAGCCAGTATGCTTTGCTGGATGTGCATTGTCAGTGTATATGTCCAACAGAGTGCAAGCATCTTGAGAGAAACGTTAGGCATAAGAAGAATCAGATGTGGCGTGCAAGAGAGATGACTGTGCTGGT
Organism: Octopus bimaculoides; assembly: GCF_046866305.1. Classification (NCBI taxonomy): domain Eukaryota; kingdom Metazoa; phylum Mollusca; class Cephalopoda; order Octopoda; family Octopodidae; genus Octopus; species Octopus bimaculoides. The sequence goes on along the minus strand of NC_142931.1, from coordinate 88,482,516 downwards.
ACGGTCATGTGATGCGTGTGGATGAGGACAGCTGTGTGAAGAAATGCCAATCTCTGAGTAGGGAACTTGTGGCAGAGGTAGATGCAGGAAGACATGGGATGAGGTGGTGAAGCATGATCTTCAAACTTTGAGCCTCACAGAGGCATTGACTGGTGACCGAAACCTTTGGCGATGTGCTGTGCTTGGGAGGACCCGTCAAGCCAAGTGCACCCATACTGGTGGCATGTAAAGAACATCTTTTGAATGTTGGGCCTCACAGAGTTCCTTTCGAGCATTGAGCCTCATAAGAAACATCTTTTGAACATTAGGCCTCACAGAGGCAAAGTGGCTGAGTTCCTCTTGAGTGTTGGGCCTCATGGAGACAATGACCAACACCTTTGGCATTACGTTCTACTTGAGTAGAAGACCCATCAAGCCAAGCAAAATTGCAGTCATGGCAGATACCAGTGTCACAAAAATTGGCACCCATGCCAATGGCATTTATATGCATCGTGGTGTCACACAAATGGCACCCGTGCTGGTGGTGCATAAAAGTACCCATTACACTCTTGGAGAGGTTGGCGTTAGGAAGGGTATCCAGCCATATAAAACCATGCCAAATCAGACTGGAGTCTGGTGCAGCCTTCCAGCATGGTAGCCCAGTCAAACTGTCCAACCCATGCCAGCATGGACAATTGACGTTAAATGATGATGATGATATGTATGTGTGTGCACGTGTCTTTGCATCTTGTACACATCTATGTGACTGTAACCATACATGTATGGGTGCCTAGTGTCAATGGAGTTTTGTTTCTTGTTCAAAAATGTGCCCTATTGGAAAAATTGAAATAATTAAAAAGTGGGCATAAATTTATATCAAAGTGAGAATAGTGGCTCTAAGTAGTAAAACTAACCAATAATAACATTAAACAATGATATCAGCATCCTGGTTATATTTCATACCCTAAATAAATACATAAAAATTTACCAACTGTAACCAATGAATGACACTGTACCACTGTAATGTGTAGTGTGCCACTAATTGGAAATCTTACCTGTTCAGCAGTGAAATGCAGTTTACTTTACATGAGATGATGAGCCAAAAGTACTTTTTTTAATTCATGCAAATTATAATCTTAATGAGAAAAAAAAATGTTACTAGCATTAATTCGAAATTTATTCTCCTGAAGAGACAAGGAAGAGAATGAAGAGAGAGTGTTAGTTGTTCACTTAATAAAAAGCAACTTACATTCTTGTATTATCTAGGTTTTGAGCAAAGAATAGATATGACATGGGTGTAAGTTATGTTCAGCTTCTGAGCATATAGCTAGTCTAAAATCCAAATCAATCATTTAATTGTATCTGACACTATCCATGATACAAATATATTTTGATATATAATTGCACTAAGGTGGCTAGCTGGCAGAATCATTAACATACCAGGTAAAACGCTTAACAACATTTCATCCATCTTTCTATTCTGAGTTCAAATGCTGCCAGGGTCAACTTTGTTTTTCATCCTTTTGAAGTTGTTAAAATAAGTAACAGATGATCACTGGGGTTAACATAATCAATTTACCTGCTCCTCTGAATTTGCTGGCCTCATGCCAAAATTTGAAACCCACATAAACTGTATTAGAAACATATTTCATGTACTTGAAAGATCACAGGTTAAAACCATATAATTGGCTCAGATATCAGAAGGGAGATAATCTATCCATTTCTGCTTTAAAAAAATTGATAATATTTTGTGATACAGTATTGTAATATATAATACTTAGAAAATAATATAGTAGTTACAAGATCAGTATTGAATAAGCAAAAGTCACAATGATGCTTTTGAAAAGTATATATAAAACAGTTATAACAAACTATGGATATAGTAAAACAAGTCACCCTTTTCTCTTTAGCTATGCTAGAAACTCAGTGGCCAAAGGGAATTCAATATCATACTAAACATCTCTTTCTAATATGTAAATTTTCATCATCATCATCATCATCAAACATCTGCTTCCCATGTTGGCATGGTAATGGCAAGCTGTAGGACTGCATCAAGCTCCAATAGTTTCTACAGCTGGATACCCTTCCTAATGCCAACCACGTCACAAAGTGTATTGGGTGCTCTTTTCATGCCATTGGCACTGATGAGTTTGCCATGTAAGTAGCAAGACAGAAAAGAACAGAGGAAAAAGTTAAGAGAAAAACTCCCACTACTAAGAGGAAGTATCTAGGAGGTGGAGGTGGGTGCCTTTGTGGCAAATATTTGAAAGACTAAACTATGATTGAGAGGCAAGTACATGTGTCATAAGAGGAGATACATTAGGATGGAGTTTTAAGGAATAAGAAGGTGAACATAAAACAGGATATGTGCAGTGGATCATAAAAGGGGGCTGAGGGAATGGATGCTTTCATAAGACTGTGAGTGGGGAGCAAACAGGTGGAGGTAGAGGTTAATGTAGCAAGTGAATTTTTGTATTTGTATTTTTGTTGCCATTTTTTTATTTGCATTTGTTGTTTTTAATTCAAGCAAATTTAAACTTATACACTCACTCACACACAAATTATTATTATTTTTTTTTTGTATCAACTATGAAATATGTTTCACAGATCTATGTGCATCACAATTAATGGAAACAAAGGAAAGTTACAGAACAAAAATTATCAACTCGATATTAAAAGGCTACCAGGTGATATAGAAGAAAATACTTCTCATATTAAGGTAAATAAATATTTTTTTAAGACAATTACTGATTTGCACCAAGTTTTCTCTGTTGAGGTTATTCAATTAATTCTCCCCTTCAGTTTTTTGCTACATGTCACTTTACGTTAAATTTTAACATGGAACTTTGTATTTTAAGTGATATAAACAGAAGTGCATGAATAAATAAAACAGTTGTTATTGTGCTGCAAAAATACTGTTAATTACATTTATTTAAATTTTGAAATTATACATGCTTACCTTACATAGTTTGTACCAAACTTTGATAGATATAATCATTGGATTGTTTTATGTTAAAAGAATACTTTATAAAGAGGTTAAAGTAGTGAATTAGTTGAGTTATTAGAACATTGAATAAAATATTTTGCCAGTATTTGTTTCCATAGTCTGCAGTGTGATTTCAAACCATATTGTGGTGAACTTTGCCTTTTCATCCTTTTAGAAGTAGTAAATAAAGTCAATTTCCTCTGCCTGCCAACCTGCCCCCCTCCTCTCTCTCTTTCTCTTTTAGAATCATCTATATTGCACCATGAGAAGAGCTGTGGGAGAGCACTCACAATATCCGTCTTCAGAAATAGCAAATGTTCGAGCAAGGGGCTGATAACTTCTTCACCCAGCAAAACTGACATGCTAGTGAAATCAACCAAAGATGACCCAGTATAGCATGAAATGGCAATAATATAATAATATTATATTTTATATAGATTATGTTCCTTCTATAATACTTCTCAACACCTCACCTATTCTCTCTCCTATTCACTCTTTCACTCATAGAGATTCTTTCGTCTTTTGAGTGACAAGATAAACTCCATTAGCACTACTGGTGTCACAAAAAAGCATTCCAGTACACTCTGTAAAGTGGATGGCTTTTTGGTCTTGTCAGTTATAATCTCACTAGTGCTTATGCACCCAGTACACTTTGTAAAGTGTTTGTATTAGGAAGAACATCCAGCAACAGAAGCCTTTCAAAATTAAAACATTGGTGTGATATACATAGCCCTCCAACCCAGTGGATCCTGTCAAACCATCCAGCTCATACTAACATGGAAAGTGCATGTAAAAAAATATTATGATGGTGGCAAAGCAGAGGAAGAGGAGGAGCAAAGTTTTCATCAATGAATTATGAAAACAGGATCTTGAAGCTTATGTTTTATTGTATAATTGTATAACATTAATGCAAATATTAGCATGAAACTGCTGTTGAACAGGTTTATTGTTTCTGGCCAGGATATTTTATTCTATATTATCTCAATTCATTTGGTTGTTTAGACTATGTGCCAGAGCTTCTGGGAAAGTTACCTTTGATAGTTTGGTATTACCATCTAGAGGAGATGTGTTTCGCATCCACTTCATGCCACACTATTTCGAAAGGTAAAAATTAGTGGTTTTAGTTCGTGAAAAAAGAATCAATAAAAATTTTGTGAAACTACTTAACAATTCATCTCTGTCAGTTTCAGTGATGAGTTGTTGAATTAACTGAGTTACCTCCTCACTGAATAAATGCACAAGTGGCTGAGTACTTTTATGGCAGCAATAAAAGTAAGGAGACAGGCAAACCTGAAATTCTTTGTCATTTAAGTTTAGTGTAGTTTACATAGTTTTCTTTACAACATAATCTGTAATGGACATGAGTGTGATGCTTACATCATTTCAGTTGTGAGCAATTGCTCAATTGTGGGTAGAATTAACAGATTTTCAGGCCAAAGTATTTTAGAGAGAAGCAGCATTTGTAATACAGTTTAGGTTATGTTAAAATGTATAATTGCCAGGTTATTTTCCATGAAGACGTAATGCTGTGACCAAAGTAAAATGTCAGCGTTTGTTCAGTGTTAAATGAGTTTTCTTTTTATTTTATTACTTATTTATTATCACTCAATTAACTGAAAGGACAATGCCCATGAAGCTTTTTAGGGCCTCTATTGAGGATGTCCTCCCCCTCCCTCCAACCAGTAGATGGGAGGAAGAAAAATATCCTCAAAATGAAAACCCAACTGAAATGCTTGTAACAAATTGGATGATTCAACTAAAGGCATCTAAAGTTCAACTGGTAGTTTTAAACTGGTTAGTAGTCAGAAGTTTATCACCAAAGTGAACCACAGTGGGATTTCAGCTCAGAGCATGAACGGCTGGACTAGATACTGCAAGACAGCCCATTCAACACAATAACAGTTCTACCAGTCAGATGTATTTAGAGGCAGATTTACTAGTACTAAAGTATATTCAAATAGCGGCAGCTATATCAGCCATTATTTTGGAACAAAGAGTTAAAATATGAAACTTATGCTTGCTATGTTCAAGAAAGATAATGCGTAGATTTATACACTTGAGATCTATATAACTCACAAGTGATTTCTTGCCCTTTGAGAAAAGAAATCATTAGCTTTGACAGTGAAGTCTTCAGCTGTAATTAGGATGAGAATGGATCTTGTCAAAGTTACCTGCCTGGTGACTGAAACTTCTCTTACTCTCACCAACATGTTTGGCATTATAATTAAAGGTATCAATTGTAAGCTGTCAAAATATTCACGATTTTGATTTAGAAAGACATTTAGAAAACAGAATAGACAGTGATGGAATAACTTTAGAGAACAAAAAAAAAAAGGGATAAAGAAAATTATATTAATTCAAGCAGCAGAGCTAACAAGGCATCATGTTATGATGTGAATATATCACAAAAATATAAAACAGGTGCTTCAACAAATTACAAAATGATAGATAAAATGAAGGTTCAACATTTCCTGTAGGAAAACTAATTTTAACTGCTATAAATTAAGGGAATCTTCCGATTATTGTCTTGTCTTGTATCATACAGAGTTTATCCATGCATTGTCATGCTCACAACTATCTCTGGAAGTAATATCTATCTTAATAAAAATGCCATTCATTTTTTCCCCTCTTTCAGATTATTTTTCTCATTACTAAAATTTATTGTTGTGTGAGAACGAAATTCTCTAGTTTATGTGATAAATTATGAAATTCTTCATAAACAAAACGAAATAGCTACTCCTTTTCAATAACAGTAACTTAATGTAAGGAAAAGAGTTATTTCCCTTGTCTAGTTCGTTCCGTAGAATTATACATTGATAAAAAATGTTCATATGATTATGTGCAGCTTCTTGCATGTACAGATTGTTGATGCACAAATCATATCAGTGTTAGTATGTACCTAATATGCAAACATACTCACAGAAAAAATAACTATATCAATATACTAATGGCACTATACACTACATTTACAATATTTAGGATTTGCAATATTCATAGCAGCAGTTTTGCATTTTGCTATAATCCTTCTATCCTCTCGTCTCCCTGAAATACTAGGGACTTAAAACCTGTGTACGTTACTTCACTTTAGTTTCCTTACAAATTTGATCCTGTTTTTCTATGCCACAATGGTGTGTGTCTTAGCTTCTAGTAATGCACCTACATCACAACACAAAAGAAATGTTTGCACTATTTGATAGCTTCAGTACCTTCTATAATAGAAACAACATTACCTTTCAAGATATTAAAAAATTCTTCCTTACAATGTTTGAATAAATGGCTGTTTTGTTGTCCAAGCTCCATGAGCATCATTTGTACTGTTATTTTGAAACTATTTGATATAGCATTCCTAACGAGAATTGCTGTGTAGCAAACTATTTCTCTTAAAAAGATGTAGGGTAATTCTGAAGGTGTCTAGATGTCAATAATTCAAAGTTTAAGAGATTAATAAATGTTTGTACCAGAAAACACTGACTAGCATCTCATTTATAGATTTCAGCTGTGCTTTAGCAGCTGAAATCTAGCATCTCATTTATAGATTTCAGCTGTGCCATTAATATATTGATATAGTTATTTTTTCTGTGAGTATGTTTGCATATTAGGTACATACTAACACTGATATGATTTGTGCATCAACAATCTGTACATGCAAGAAGCTGCACATAATCATACGAACATTTTTTATCAATGTATAATTCTACGGAACCAACTATCTCTCCCATGTTTATAACGGCTGGTTTATTCACTAAAAAAAGCTGTGGACAAAGTTAAAATCTAGCGCAACATTAACAACCTACGAGGTTTATTTATGGAGGAAAATGTTTTTTGAATGATATAATTTTGTGAAGGAGACTAGGCATGGAAAAATTCCAAAGCAGTGGGCCGTAACATAGATTCAGGAATTTTTCAATTGGAATGAATATTGCACCTTTACCAACAGAGTTTAGATATATAATCTTCAGCATATAATGTTCATTCTCCAACACAGTAACTATACACTCTAATCAAGGACAGAAATGAAGTAGGATATGCAGTGGTACAGTATTCACCTGCTTTTCAGCTTGGGTGAAGAGCTTATAGTATTTAACCTTCCCTTCTAAACCAAGCTTCACAGATCTTACCCTTAATTCCTAAGACCCAGTTCCATCACTGTCTTCGAGAAACATTTTGCACTCTCCAACACAATATACATATACTCCAACACAGTGTATATATTCTATAACACATTGTGTATTTTCTTTAGCACACTGTATATATTCTTTAACACGTTTTGTGTATTGTCTAACGTAGCTAACTGCTTACATGATGCAAAAGTTTGACTAACCTGGCAGATAACTTGTTGGGAAGAAACCAAGAAAGCAATCATTACTAAAGAACGTTTTGTCCTGTGTATGGTCTTTGGGCATGTTCTTTTTATTAGAATTTTTTTTTTTAAATTAATTCCTTACTTTCAGGCTGTGGAGGCACAGTGGCCCAGTGGTTAGGGCAGTGGACTCGCAGTCATAAGATCGTGGTTTCGATTCCCAGGCCGGGCGTTGTGAGTGTTTATTGAGCGAAAACACCTAAAGCTCCACGAGACTCCGGCAGGGATGGTGGTGAACACTGCTGTACTCTTTCACCACAACTTTCTCTCACTCTTTCTTCCTGTTTCTGTTGTACCTGTATTTCAAAGGGCCAGCCTTGTCACACTGTGTCACGCTGAATATTCCCGAGAAGTGGAGTGCTCAGCCATTTGCACATTAATTTCACAAGCAGCCTGTTCCGTTGATCGGATCAGCTGGAACCCTCGACATCATAACAGACGGAGTGCCAACTTTCAGGCTAATCCCAAAAGATTTGGCTATCATCTAAAAGTCTACTTTATTCTTTTCTTTCAGTTTTATTAATAGTCATGCCATCATGTTGTGAAGTAGTACTTGAAAGTGTACTCGTTCATAGAAACCATACCAAAAATGGAATCTATGAATGAGACATAAGTTCTGCAAGACGCTTCACATGCTACCTGTCTACAAGAGCAGTAGTAATAAACAGTTGATACAGAGTAAAGGAAACACCTTAGTTCTAACATGGGATAATTTTTCTACTGTTTCTAATATGATAAAATGCCCTGAGTGAATTCTGTAAAGTGATAAGTAATACAAAGGGAATTCACCTGTATAAAACAATGCCAAAACTGGAATAATTGAGGGAAACATATTGCATATGTTACTCATCTAGAGTGGAGGCGCAATGGCCCAGTGGTTAGGGCAGCGGACTCACGGTCATAGGATCATGGTTTCGATTCCCAGACCGGGCGTTGTGAGTGTTTATTGAGCGAAAACACCTAAAGATCCACGAGGCTCTGGCAGGGGATGGTGGCGAACCCTGCTGTACTCTTTCACCACAACTTTTTCTCACTCTTACTTCCTGTTTCTGTTGTGCCTGTAATTCAAAGGGCCAGCCTTGTCACGCTGAATATCCCCGAGAACTATGTTAAGGGTACACATGTCTGTGGAGTGCTCAGCCACTTGCACGTTAATTTCACGAGCAGGCTGTTCCGTTGGTCAGAACAACTGGAACCCTCGACGTCGTAAGCGACGGAGTGCCAACTAACTAACTCATCTAGAAGAGCAGTAACTCCGAATAAGATCTGATTCACAGCAGATAAAAACTTTTCAGTTCTACCACCCCACTCAATGAAACAACTTCTATAATGTCAGTGGCATGATAAAATTTCCTTTAAGACATACATAACGCTAAAGTTATCCATTTTTTTCTGTTATGTATGTGTTCAAAATGATTTGGACTGATGATGTGTCTAACCAAGTTAAAATGGAAAAGAAATTAGACATGAATGATGACAACAACGACAATGATGACGGTGGTGATGATAATATAGTAGTAGTAGTAGTAGTAGTAGTATTAGAAGAAGAAGAAAAAGTTTTCAGCCTGAATATGTATTTTTGTTTGAAACCTATAGAGATGTATGAATTACAGAACAGAAAAGCAAAATAAAACAAATGTCAATTATGTATCCAGAGAGATGGTTGTTTTGTTTTTAATTTCCTTTATGTATATTCAGGTTTTCATTTAATATACTGTTTTATTCTTTTATTGTTCTCTTAATGCAGTCAGTTGACTGTGGCTTATCAACACACTGCTAATTATATCATTTTATTACATTCATTTTATAAAATTTTATTTTCAATTCACCAAGTTTACCAGAGTCATATCTCTTTACAGAGACATGGCTTGCATGGCTTTCACAAGCCACTCATCTACCTCTAGCTTCCTCAGAGCCCGTTGTAGATTTACTTCGTTTTTATGAACTTAAATACAAGATATTACACACACACACACACACACACACACACACACATATAATAGACATCTGCTTGATTACTGTCAACTGCATTTCACTCTCAAAAATTGGTCAATCTGAGGCTATGGAATAAGGCATTTTGCCAAAATGGCATGCCATGAAATTGAACCTAGAACTACAAATGACTGCAAAGTGAACTGAGTCACAGATCAATGCCTGCACGCTTATTCCAATACTGAACTTTATTGTCCAACCCATGCTAGCATGGAAAGTGGACGTTAAACGATGATGATGATGATGATGATGATGATTCTGTTATAACTTAACCAAGAGCCAATCTCTTCTTGTTTAGAAATGTGTCTGTCAAAATATACTATTAGATTATTCTTGTAGTTGTTGAACTGCAGCAATGCTGGGACACCTCTTCGAGGGCTTTTAGCTGATGATATCAACACAACCCCACCCCACTCTTGTTTCCATTTCAATCTGATTAACATAATAGCGTTGATCTGTATTTATTGAACAGAGATATTATGAGACTTAAAAGGAACAGAACATAAAAGAGACACTGGCATTGAAACTGTCTAAACACATACGAACACATACCTATGTCTCTAACTACCCACCTACCTATTTATCCATCTGAGTAAGGAGGCTGGGGGTGGAGGTGGAGAGGAGTGTACAAAACACACACACACATATCAGGCTTCTTCACAGTTTCCATCTACCTGATTCTACTTACAAAATATTGGTTAACACAAGACCAAAGTAGAAAATACCTACCCAAGGTGCTGCGCAGTAAAGTTGAACTTGACACCATGTATAAATGCAAACTTCTAAATTACACAACTGTATCTGTGTCCCTGTATATATATATATATATATATATATATATATATACACATATATATTTCAAAGTCTTACCTTATTTATTTATATTTCAATAAAATGTTGCATTTCATGATAAGAGAACTTCCACTTGGTTGATTGACCTGCTAGAAATGGCAACCAAAGCTCCCTTAAAATGAAACAAAAAGAACACATTAGTTAATGTAGTTTTACATAATTCTTGAAAAAAGATTTTTTAAAAGATAAAAATCTGGATGTTTATGACTAGACTGCATTTGATCATATTTCTACTTGATCAGAGTTGACCTGACATTGAATAACAAAACAGCAACTTCACAATACTAATGAATGTTCTATTAATAAAAATCATTCTAACTTAACATAAAAATAAAAACTTTGTAGTTTGGCTTTAATTAAATTTACTGTGACAGATAGTACACTAATCTCTGTTTGTTAGAGCTAGAATGTTGTATGTCACTATATCACCTCCACCCATTTCTTTCCACTTCAGTTATCTCTATTCTTTTTATCACTTAGGCTCTCCTCATTAACCATTATACTTACTCTCTCCTTTTGCAGAACATCAACAGTCGGGAGTTTACTCCACTCATCTTTTTTTTTTTTTTTTTGCTGCATTTGTATGTTGGTACTAAATACTACTAAATATAACCTCACTAATCCCAGAGATGGTCTAGGAGGGCCATGGACGCTATGCATGTCACTTCTTTCTCTTCGTTGATCCATGAAAACAAACAAAAAAACTAAGTCATTGTTATTTAACCCCAGGTCGTCTTTGCTCAAGCAAACTTGTTATCAAAGGTATTCCAGTCATGATCATCCTGCCTTTTTTATTGGAATGTATAGAACTTCATTATCCAATATGTTGTTTCCTTATTTAAGATGCAAAGTTGTAATTTTAGAGATATTTGGCTGCTATTTTCAGCTGGCTCATGACTAATGTGGTCTTTGCTTATTTGAAATGCAAGGCTGTTTGCAATAGGCTGAATGATAAAGAGGCTCTTTGTTGGTTTGAACTAAGTTGAAGTGGTTTAAGTGCCCCTGATCACTATCTGTCAATTTTACTGATCTTTGTGATAATAAAAGTTATGATAATAACTGTCAAATGCAATGCTAATTTATTCACATTGAGTGGCTGTGTGGTAAGTAGCTTGCTTACCAACCACATGGTTCCGGGTTCAGTCCCTCTGTGTGGCACTTTGGGCAAGTATCTTCTACTATAGCCTCGGGCCGACCAAAGCCTTGTGAGTGGATTTGGTAGATAGAAACTGAAAGAAGCCCGTCGTATATATGTGTGTGTGTGTTTGTCCCCCCACCATCGCTTGACAACCGATGCTGGTGTGTTTATGTCCCCGTAACTTATCGGTTCGGCAAAAAGAGACCAATAGAATAAGTACTAGGCTTCCAAAGAATAAGTCTTGGGGTCGATTTGCTCGACTAAAGGTGGTGCTCCAGCATGGCAGCAGTCAAATGACTGAAACAAGTAAAAGGGAGTATCATTTTGTGCTGAGGTTTCAATGGCGTGCTTGTTTGTTTTTAGAATTACAGTGTACGGTATGTGTGAGAGGCTGAATATGGTCAGTCTGTACATAAAGCAGGTATATTTGGGTTGGATATGACCAGTTTAAATGCTAGAGAGTTAAATAGGCTAACACTAACTTAATTATTGTTTTTCATGAAGATGATGTCTAAGTAACTCAGTGAAATTTTTTTACTATAATAATAAAAGTTGTGTAGAACAACTATTGAAAATCAGAAATAGAAAGGTATTTAATCTTTAATTCTCAATCATAATTACCATTTCTACACTGTTTTTATAGAAATATTCCACTTGTTATGCAACAAATTTACTCTTTTAGCATATCTATAAATTAAACTTTCCATAAAACTTTCTATGTATACAACATATAGAGCTATAATTTTCTATGATTTATTGTTGATGTTTAGGTCAGTCTTGGTCATATATAATATATAATATGATTAAGGATGTTCCAGACATGACCATACTATCAGGGCCTGCATTATCCAATGTATCCTTATTTATTTAAGAGAGTAGGGCATGATGTGAGATAGATTTAACTGTTACTTTTTGCAGATTAAGCACCAATTATTTAGAGACTACTAACCTCAATGACTGGACTTTAGCAGGCTACATCTACAGGCGTTTTCCCCTCTTAATAATATAGTAAGACATTTTCTCTTTGCTATTTCTTACTTTAACTTTTGATATATATTTTACTATAATTAGCTCTGCTGCTTGTATTTATTTACTTGCTACAGCCAAGATTCCCACCTCTTACCACATATTTTCACTACCTATCATTTCAACAGTCTACATATTTCAATGTAATTCCTTATACATAGCTTCTTTGTATGCTACTAACCTGTACAGTAAATTATTTTCTTCTATTTCTTATTGTTGAAGCTTAATATATGTTCACTATTGTTGGCATTATATCAAAACTAAGAAAATAAGTAATCCATATTGTTTATCATTTTTGATACACAATATTTTTTTTAATGTCATTTGTTTTAAAATTCTATTTTTAGGTAGAAGAAAATCGCATTCAAGTATTACTAGTAAAAGCTGACAACAGCTCATGGTACCCAGCATTGAATACTGGTTTAGAAACATTTGAAGGAGAATGAAGAGGAAACAAAAATGGAGACTTTGAACACTATGGTCATTTCTGATTCATAGGAGTACAACTAATGCTGGCATTTCAGATTTACAGTCCAATGCATGCCAACATGGAAAACAAACATTAAATATATAATAATTTACAATATATAATGATTTATATATATATATATATCATTATAATTATTATTGTTATTCATTCAGCTATCTATTTAGCAGTATGTTATTGCAAAGTTAAGAAATCCAATTGTTCAATTCTGTTTACTCTTGCTCTAAATCTCGAAAATTCCATCTCTTCATTTGTTTTGTTTTGTTACCCGCTCTCTTATCCAAATGTTCCATTCTTTCCTTGACTGTAGCCCTAATTCTCAAAAATGTCACCGCTCTCTCTCTCTCTCTCTCAGTTTTGTTACCCACTTGCTTTCCTATGTTGATTGTTAATTAGTGGCTCACATCAGCTTCAGCTAGGGAATAGGGCAGTCATAATGTTTTGCCATTCTTGGTGCACCTTGCTAACCCACTCCCACCACCTATACCGGAAGTTTTTCTTCTGTAACCTCTACGAGATGTCCTTCTCCTGAGCACATCTAATGGTTACCTATATGCAACGCTTTCCCCCCTCCCTTCCCCTCCATCCCTGTCTAGTGTCTATCTCCTGTTAAAGCAATTATAATGATGAAGTGTATGCAGGTTGAAGCCTATTTGTATGTTTACAATGTCTGCTTAATGCACATGCAAGCTTTCTTTTGAGATGCACAATGCTGCTGTCCCCCATCCCAGGGTCTTGCTAGCCCACACATTTCACACCCTCAGAGTTGGCACATTGAAAGGTATGTCTGGTGAGATTGTTGAGATGCTTGAATGGAAGTGTGTAGATTTGTGTTGCATCCAGGAGGTAAGGTGGAAAGGAAGTTCTGCTAGGTTCCTTGCAGGCAAAGAACATAGGTATAAGATTTTTTGGGTAAGGAACAGTGATGGGGTGGGGGTGGAGTATACACTTTGCTGAGAAATGGGTTGATTAGGTAATTGAGGTAGTCAGAGTCTGTGATAGAATACTTAAGGTTAGGCTAGTGCTGCAAGCAACCATTATCTCAGCCTATGCCCTTCAGCCAGGACAACCTGATGAACAGAAAAACTGATTTTATGACACAATGTTGCAGACTACCTCATCAACGAATGACAGAGACCTTTTCTTTGTGGCAGGCATGTTAGACAACATCCAGGGAGCTTCTATGGTGTGCATGGTGGCCACAGATTTGGTTCCCATAATGAAGGAACCAGGCTACTGGAATTCTGTGATGCAAATGATCTTATGATCTGTAATAACTTCAGGAAACTTGCCAGTCATCTGTTCATCTACCAGTCTAGTGGGTACACCAGTCAAATTGACTACAGTTTCACTGGGAAATGAGAAAGATGGTTACTTATAAATGCCAAAACTTTCCCTGGTGAAGTATGCACCCACAACATAGTTTAGTAGTTAGTGACTTCAGGATCAGGGCTAAATGCTGTCCAGAAGACGACCAGTGTGGAAAAGAAGGATCTGGCAACTTAAGAATCCTCTGAATGAACAAAGATTTAGAGATGTATTACTTGAAGTTTTTGACGAAAGCAAGGAGGATATAGCATCACATAATGCGGAAGACAACTTGAGGTTCCTGTGGGACAACCTGTTGAGGGCTACTGACCAGATTTGTAGCTGGTGCAAAGTCCCCTCTCGACCTAAGGTGACATGGTGGTGGAACAGTGTAGTTGACAAGGCCATTAAGGAAAAGCAACAGGAATGGAAGGATTGGAAGTGTGGTGGTAGCAGGGTATTAGATAGCCAAAAGGGAAGCTAAGAGACAGGTTTACTTAGCCAGAAGAGAAATAGATAAGAAAAAATTTGCCAATGTTCTGCATCATGAGGACCAGAGACTTATGTTTTGAATTGCAAGATTGTGAGAGAGAGAAAATCACGATGTCATAGGAGAGAAATGTGTCCACATAGATGATGGCTCACTTGCCTTTAATGATGCTACAAAGAGAGAGACTTGGAGATGCCACTATGAAAGGTTGCTAAAGAAAGAGAATGAATGGGAGAAAGAGAGTCTGCCAAATGTCAACCCAACAGAGGGACCAGCTATCCAAATTGACAGTACCTTGCAGAAAAGGCATAGGTAGAAACTCCATAAGATATACCTGGTGTAAGCTATGGACACATAAGAAGTGCAGTAATATCAAAGGAAGGCTAACTGGGAAAATAGTTTTTGTGAGCAGAAGATGCACAGGTGCAATAAACACCAAAAATTTACAGAAAACAGATTCTATCACATGTCATGGCAAGCTTGAGGTAGTAGATAGCTTCCATTATCTAGGTGACCAAATCAGTTGTTGGGGTGGATACTCTGGGACCATAGCTGCTAGAATAAGAACAGGCTGGGCAAAGTTCAGAGAGCTCCTACCTCTACTGGTAACAAAGGGCCTCTCACTGAAAGTGAAAGCTAGACAGTATGATGCCTGTGTGTGAACATTCATGCTACATGGCTGTGAAACATGGCCTATAACTGCTGAAGACATGTGTAGATTTGAAAGAAATGAAGCTAGTATGCTCCGCTGGGTGTGTAATGTCAGTGTGCATGCACAACAGAGTATAAGTGCTTTGAGAGAAAAGTTGGACATAAGAAGCATCAGATGTGGTGTGTAAGACAGATGACTGCACTGGTATGATCATGTGATGCATATGGATGAGGACAGCTGTGTGAAGAAGTGTCACACCCTAACAGTGGAGAGAACCTGTGGAAGAGGTAGATCCAGAAAGACATGAGATGAGGTGGTGAAGCACAACCTTTGAACATTGGGGCTCACAGAGGCAATAACAAGCAACCAAGGCCTTTGGAGATATGCTGTGCTTGAGAAGACCTGGCAAGCCAAGTGGGATTGTAATCATGGCCGATGCCAGTGTTGCATAACTGGCCTGTTTAAAAGCACCCTCCAATCATCAGGTGATACGCCATGCTTGTGAAGATCTGTTGAACTGAGTGAAATCGATGTCAGTGCTGGTGTCATGTAAAAAGCAACATTTGAGCATGGCCAATGCCAATACCAGTGGCACCTATGCCGGTAACATGTAAAACGCACCATTCAAGCTTGGCTGATGCCAGTGCTGTCTGACTGGCACCTATACCAGTGGCACATAAAACGCACCCACCACACTCCCAAAGTAGTGCTAGGAAGGGCATCCAGCTGTAGGAACCTTGCCAGATCAGACTGGGGCCTGGTGCAGCCTCCCAGTTTACCAGTTCTCAGTCAAACCATCCAGCCCATGTGAGTATGGAAAGCAGACATTAAATGATGACAATGATAATGATGATGATGATATAGCATCAAGCCTGCAAATGAAATCTATCAGAGCCATTGTTTATCAAGTGTCATATCTGAAATACTGATTATGTTCAATCATAAACATTTGGTCTTTCTTCTTTCTTTTTAGATACATCCAGACATGTAAAAGCAGTCTTAGAATTTGTGTGTTTTCCCACTCAAGTATATTCCGAGATATATTGACTTCATACATTAGCTCAAGGTCTGAAATTTGTAGTGGAATAGTCAATTGAAATAATTCTAGTACATAACTGCTACTTCTTCCATTGATGTAGAAGGTGTGAAAAGCAAAATTAATTCTGGGAGAATTATATGCCTGAATGTAAAGGGCTGAAACTAAATAGTAATGGCATTTAGTCTGATGAAGCACTAGCATACTTGCTATTTTAGTACCACTGTCACAATAATCTAATTGTGTGTGTGTGCACATATTCTTCCAATTAGGTTCATTTGGCAGGGTCTCAATTCATGCCTAATCTAACAGACTCTCCTGGTATTTATGATTGTCAATGATATAATGTTTGTATAGTATTACTGTATAATGTAGTAGGCTACAACACTAAATATTGAACAGTTTTGTCCCTCAGAATTCAAAGATCATATTTTGCCTGAGTTAAAATGGATACATTTTCTGAATTAATGAATGAAATAAATATTAGGCACACATTCAGGTGATTCAATCAACTTAATCCTTCTGAGAATTTGTGGAATTTTGCCAATGTAAGAAAACATTCTTATACACTTATATATAAATTCTAAATGATAGATGAAGACTGAGAATGAATACTATAAATTGTTTGAAGTTCCAGTAGGAATCTGACAAGCTGGATTTGATGTGAATTCTTGGCAAGCTTACTCAATGAAAAGTTTTCATGTTTTGGATTATTTTCAAGTTGAAAACTGTATGACTATGTGGATATTCACCCCTTCCTGGAATAAAGAAATAGAAATTTTGTTTTTGCTACGCATGCTAATGTGCAGGGAATTCACCACCACTACCATCACCAAAAAAATAATAAAAAAGTAACTTTACAAAAACACAGTATAAACTTAGAAAACTGAAAATAAATTTAATAGGCAAGTATATATATTTGTCAAATGGAAAATAATAACACAATTTTAACAAGTAAAAACATTCATTTACCAGAAACAAACAATAACATTAACAACAACAACTTTTTCACTGGTGTTGGCAGTCAAAGAAAACAACTGGCTGTTACTGAACTAGAAAACAGTATAGCAGTTGATTGTCACTAAAGAAAGTGCTCCTTTGTCTGTAGGATTCATGCAACAACAAAGAGGTAAGTACAATCTCAAGAGCTGACAAGGCAGCCAGCAGAGAAGAGAGGACCAAGAAGCTAAGAGCTTCATCCCCATATTGGAGAGGAAATGGAGTCCACTGAAGGGTAGCAAAGCAACTGGAAAAAAACTAATAAACACACCATGAAATCTCCAAACAAGTGTGCATGACACAAGAGAAGGTTGCTTCCACAGAGGCCCTCAACGTTATATTGATCCGAAAAAATGATTGCCCATGCAATTTAATGTATAGCCTATATATAACCGACCAAATAACAAGTTGACTGAATGTGAGATAGGAAAGCAATACCACACTCACCTAAACAAAAGACTTTTGGTGAAGAGTTGTATTAGAACATCTATTCACATCCTGGGTGTAACATGTTTTGTAAGCATGACTGGGTCCTGGCGGCAAATAACCGTATGAGGGATTTTTTTACCCGAGATGTAGGATACTTCACAGTTCGACTGACTCAAAATGTGCTCATGGACACTTTTGGACAGGGAAGGGTAGTCTCAACCTGGGTGGCCCCATCTCGCTCGTCCGTGTGAAGAAAGCCTTTATTTGGAAGATAAAAAAAGACATTAAAAAAAGATAAAACATACTCCTACTGCCATGAAATTAAATAAAACAAGTATTTTTCGATGAAATAAAACATTAGTCAATTAGACAAAATAACACAATACAATAAGTGCAACAAATACGTCGCAAACTGGGTAAGTGCTTCGACGATGTCCTTAAGCATATAACGGAGAGCAGAATGATACCTCTCTTTTTTCTCTGCCTCTGTCATTAAAATCCCATTAAGTTGTATCTGTTTTTATGCCTTGTCTCCACTGCATCATTTGTTGACACCACAAAGCATTTCTATCATAAGGCGTTGAAACTGATCTTGCAACAGCTGATGACGGTTGAATTTTCGGTTTTGTTTCGTTCGTTCTGTCTGTTATGTGCCTTTATCACTTACGCCTATTCCTTACATTCATGATAACCAACATAACTTCTCTCTCTCTCTGTATTGATATTAAATTTAAACATGTTATAGATATATATTGTATGACATCCATCATCCCTGATTTTTATATAATATATATTTGTACACTCCTACACATCTTATATGTAATTCGTTTTACATGTTGGTATACATAACTGGGCCCTAGTGGTAAATAAAATAAACGGATTATTGACCTCGCAGAATCGTTAGCACGCCGGACAAATAGCTTGGCAGCATTACCTTCCGTCATTACCTTTCTGAGCTCAAATTCTTTGTCTTTCGTTCTTTCGGGGTTGATGAAATAAGTACTAGACAAGCACTGAGATCGATGTAATCAACTTGTCCCTTACCCATAAAATTCAGGCCTTGTGACTATTGTAGAAAGGGTTATTGTAAATGTGCTTTCGTGTGAATGGACGCGTTTTTCAGACCTCCCCGAGAAAATCAAATTATTACCAAATTTCCCTGGGTGATTGGATGAATTTTTTAAAAACTATTTTACAAATAGGGTACTTTGGGACATGTGACCCTATATTTGGGATAGATGAAAATCTGTCTTTTTGACAGTATTTAATTATTCCTGGAAAATTTTCTTGTATTTACATTTTACCAGAAGAGATGAGAACAAAAAGAAAATTAGTGCTGAATAAGCCTCTCAGCGAAGTAATTTTCAAATACACTAAAATTAATAACACAAAAAGAAAAACGAACAAAAATGTTAAAGCAAACAGATGCACTTAAAAATACTGTCACAATGTGACATAAAGAAACATAAATTTGCCCGACATAAAAGCACTTATTCTATCGGTCATTTTTTGCCGAACCGCTAAGTTACGGGGACGTAATCACACCAGCATCGGTTGTCAAGCGATGTTGGGGGGACAAACATATACACACAAATACATTATATATATATATATATATACGACGGGCTTCTTCCAGTTTCTGTCTACCAAATTCACTCACAAGGCTTTGGTCGGCCCGAGGCTATAATAGAAGACACTTGCCCAAGGTGCCACGCAGTGAGACTGAACCCAAGACCATGTAGTTGGTAAGCAAGCTACTTACCATACAGCCACTCCTGCGCCTATATTCATTTAGTTAGTTTTTTAAAAAATTATTTTTAATGTTCCAATATATTGTTTAATGTCCCTGCTTTCCGGTACATTCCAACATGTTTTTTTAACCTCTTCCATAACACACTGTGGTATGTCTGAACGTTCCCTGGTGGAAAAAAAAAATTAAAAGGATTTGTAGATCGGCAGAAATGTTAAAGCAATGTTTATTTATGCACCTATGCACTTTCGGTTTAAATCTCTTCAAAGCATTATTACTATGTGGCAGTCCAGGGCTTCTGAGAAAATGTGTTGTAGTATTTGTTCTGGTCCTTTAAGCTCTGAGTTCAAATGCTGCCGAGGTCACCTTTGCCTTTTATCCTTTTGGGGTTGATGAAATAAGTACCTGCCCAGTACTGGGGTCAATGTAATCGACAAATCCCTCCCGTAAAATTGCTGACTTTGTGCCAAAATTTGAGACAATTATTACTATTATTATTAGTTTGCCATTCATCCCTTCGATTAAATAAATACCAGTTGAGTACTGGATTCTATGTAAACAATTTACTTCCTCCCCGAAGTTGGCTTTGTGCCAAAATTAGAAATCATCATCATCATCATCATTATTAAGGTGGTCAGCTGGCAGAATCGTTAGCGCGCCGGGCGAAATGCTGAGAGGTATTTCGCATCGTCGCTACGTTCTGAGTTCAAATTCCGCCGAGGTCGACAAATTAAATACCAGTCAAGTACTGGTGTCGATGTAATCGACTATCCCCTTTCCACAAACACCAGGCCTTGTGCCTATAGCAGAAAGGACTATTATTATGGAGGCGAGATGGCTGAATCGTTAGCACACCGGGCGAAATGCTTAGCGGTATTTCGTTGACTTTGCCTTTCACCCTTTCGGGAATCGATAAATTAAGTACCAGTTGAATACTGGAGTCGATATAATCGACTATCCCCCTCCCCCAATTTCAGGCATTGTGCCTATAGTAGAAAGGATTATTATTATTATTAAGGAGTTAGTAGAATCGTTAGCACGCCGGCGAACAAAATAGTTAGTAGCATTTTGTCCGTCTTTACATTCTGAATTCAAATTCCGCTGTAGTTGACTTTGCCTTTCATCCTTCTACGGTCAATAAAATAACAGTTGAGCACTGGAGTCGACTAGCTTCCTCCTTCCAAAATTTCAGGCCTTGTTAATTCAGTAAAAAAAAAAGACTGTTAATATTTAGGCGATGAGCTGGCTGAATCGTTTGTATTGGACAAAACACCTTGCAACATTCAGTTATGGCTCTTTACGTTCTGAATCCAAATCCCACCGAGGTCAACTTTATTTTTAACCCACCCGCTCCTTGCACTCGAGGCTAACACTTCTCCGGCTCAAATTTGGCACTGTCATGGTATTAGCTGTCAGAAGTGAAAGTAGAAAAATCTGACAAGGAACGTTACTGCTGGTTTGAGTTGATTCTTTGGCTACTGACTCGCCGGAGCTATCTCTCTCTCTCTCTCTCTCTCTCTATCTA
Source organism: Octopus bimaculoides (assembly GCF_046866305.1). Lineage (NCBI taxonomy): Eukaryota > Metazoa > Mollusca > Cephalopoda > Octopoda > Octopodidae > Octopus > Octopus bimaculoides. The sequence goes on along the minus strand of NC_142931.1, from coordinate 88,461,507 downwards.
TCTATCACTTGTCCACCTTCGTTTGTGTCCGTAGAATTTATCAAATTAGAAAACGCAAATTTAATATAAAAATATATTTTCTGAAATTGCAAATTATTAAAAATATAAAAATATAATTTTCAACAGAGAGAATTTATCAAAATAGAAAACAAATGAAGTTTGAAGTTAAGTTTTTTTAAAAATGTGATACTTAAGCTCCGTAGATATTTATACTCTGTAATGTTTCAAACGCATGGATATAGGTGTCGAATTTGTTCCAATAACTTTTCGAAGATTTCGTCCTTAAATTCATAACGCCACATGAATTCAATCAGATGCGACTGAATTAAATTTCGGGCTGTTTCATTTTCTCTTTTGTTGCGATTCTTTACATGCTTCCATAAGCATTCTATGTGGTTGGTTGTGGCAAATGTTACCGGATCAACAAAATTTATAGAATGATTTACAGTCAAATGTCTATATCCTAGCTGATTGAGCGTATTATATGAACGCCAGAGGTCAGAAATTATAGTCGTACCAGGCAATATACGCTCTTGTAGATAGAGAGATAAACAGACAGATAGCTCCGGCCAGTCAGTAGCCAAAGAATCAACTCAAACCAGCAGGCAGACAGACAGATAGCTCCGGCCAGTAACGTTCCTTGTCAGATTTTTTTTTACCTTGCGAAATTTCTTCCAGCCCTTTACATTTTTAGTCCAAATTCCGCCCAGGTCATGTTTGCTTTCTATCCCTGTCTAGTATTGTGGGGTGGAGTCGTTTATATCTATTCACTCTCACTTCTCAAATCTGTTGGCCTTGAGCCTAATTTCGAACAATTACTTACGATGGTGAATTGGCAGAATCGTTGGATCGTCATAAAATACGTTGCAGCAATTTATTTCAGATCTTTACGTTTTGAGTTCAAATTTCGAAGTCAAATTTGCCTTTCATTTCCTCGGAAGTCAATAAAATAAAGTAAGAGTCAAATACTGAAGTCGATGTAATTGACTACCTTCACCAAGAAAATTGTTGGCCTTGTGCCGAAATCCTTATTGTTGTTGATGATGATGTTATGAAGAGAATGACTAGCAGAGTCACCTTTAATCTCAAGTTTGATCGACCAGGTCTTAACCGAGGTTGAAATTTAACATGAAGAACAACAATAATGTTTTAAGGTTAAAGGGAAAACTTAAAATGAAAGTATTTATGTGGGTAAATTTTTAGAATGACTTACCAAACTTTGGTCACCTCCTGAATCTCGGAGAATTTTACTAACGTATATTTTTTTTTAATGTCCCTTCGCACAGTTTTTCTATTTTATGTTTATCTTGTGGCGAAAGATAGGAGACTGCAAGTTTAAAGTTCTCCGATAAGAAAAGAAATAATCACAAGAGGAGCCAAGCTTTCACAAAGCCATCTTGTCCATCTCCTCTATGAAACAAGCAAGAATGTCAGCAATGAAAACTGCAGTACTACGTTTGTAAAAGTGACAAACCATTTGCAGATTTTCTTTCTCAACAACGACTATATAAACAAGTACAACAATGTTTGCAGTAATATCAGCAACAACTACAATAATATTAAGACAACCAAGAACTCTCTATGTAGCTGTTCGGCTTGCTAGTAATATCAGAGACATTTTCTTCAAATCACCCCTTGCTATTTAAAATAACACATTAGATCATGTAATCCAACATATATAAAAAGCCAAGATGGTTACAGTTGGAATGCCTTGACCATAAGTATACTTGATCAGGACTGACTTGGGGCTAGAGTCAGTTCTAACTTATGTATAAGGTCCCACATTTAAAAGTTAGGGTAAATTTTAAACATCGAACTTTACCGGTACTATATTTTTACCAATTCTTGAAGCATCAAAGACAAGGTTGGGTCCGCTTTCTTTGGCATGCACCTTATATATTTTTATAAATATGCTCTTTGTCTTCCCTTAAATGTTGTTGTAGGTTAAGACATCCATTAGTTCTTTGCTTGATATACGAAGAACTGTGAAGAATCATGAGAGCATCGCCAATCTTGAAAATTATGCTTACATTCCTTTTAAATTCATTTTCTTTTGAAAAGTTTTTTTTTCTTTTCACGTTCCTCGTAATTTGGTTCCTCTATCGCTTGCTCAATTTGTACTCTTTCTTACAATGAGGCAGCACTACAAGGAGGAGGATCCCCGGATGTTTTTGTCGAGAACTTAGACACAAAACAAAAATGTCTTTGCTATTCTTCGACCTTGTGTTGTTGATACCGGCTCTGCTGCTGTTCCCCATTCTGTTTATCTGTCTGTCTGTCTCCCCACTCTCTCTCTTTCTTTGCTTTTTTAGGGCAGTGAGTTTTCAGTGGTCGGAGCTGCCACACGTATGGAAGCTAGACCTACCGGCATTCTCAAGGTCTTTCTTTCCACCCAATTGACGGAGAACAGTTTCGATATAGCTCCGTATTCATGGACGTCAATGGGATTTGTATGCCCATACAGATCCCTCCTAATCACACATCATTTTTAGTTACCTCGACAATTTCCACCTGCTTTTACTGTGTGACAAAGATCTTAATAAGCTAAGAGCCAACATCATTGACCTGCTCCTGGTTGTGATGTTTGTATGTCTTAGAACTATCTTAGAAATGAGGCTGCAAAAGTGATCAGAGACATGAAAATTTCTGACCAACCATGAGACTTGCATCTTGCTGAATATCAATCTATAACAGGCACATGGTCATGGATCGGAATGACAACCATGGAAATGCAGGTAGGAGCTTGATCACCAGAATTTCTTCAAAATTATAAACTCTAATGTTGCAGTGAGTCACAGTAAAGGAGTGAAGGTGGTATGCATACGATGACGTTCGATGTATGGGAGGATCAAGGTGACTGAACGAGAGATAAGTTGTCTAAGAGAACCTGTAAGTCAGGTATCAAATTGATTTTCAAAATTTACCCCTGTTATTGAGCACCTAGATGGCATATATTCAAGTTATCTGTCAGGTGTCCACAACTATGTGCAGCAGTAATAGTAGTTGTTGCTTGTGCTTTCGTTATTTTAATCTAATTTCTGTCTAGATCCAAATCCATCAGACCTAAAATCGGAAGATTTTAGGTCTATCCCCAATCAGGTTCATCCCGCCTTTTTTTTTCCATGTGTAGGACTACACCGTTCGATGCATCCTTCTTTTTCTAAGAAGGTAGCGTATAATTGAAGGAGATTTGACTTCTATTTCTAGTAAGTCGAGTAAACTGCGTAGAGACTCTCTCGTTAGATCATTTCTATGTACTTGACTTTAAAACTACAGAGTCGACTTGGATAAAAACTTCTAAGAAGTTAATGGAAACTGCGTGTGTTAAATCCAGTACGAAAGCTACAGTTACTGGAGATTGTTAAGTAGGTATAAGTAATATATGGAAGTTGGGGATTAAAAAGAAAAAAAAAGAGATTAGATTGGATATTCATAATTTCTTCTGTACCAAACATGAATGTTATGTTTCTTAGTTAATGCGCAAACAAAAGACACAGATGGCAGAGCCATATCGTAGCGACAAAGCTATCTTCCGACAAACCCATTACAAGACCATAACGAAATGTGCGGTATTATCCAGTTGCAATTTATCAGGATGTATCGGGTTGCCGAATAAATGGAAGAGAGATGATGAAATGAGTTAAGTGTATGTTTGAATTTCAACTGGAAATTTGTGTAAACCGAAGAGTGATTGAACCGTATAGAGAAAATGCAAGTTGAAGGGAAATAAGTTGATAACTTTAGAGCCTTAGCGCTGTTAAATGTAGTGGTAATACTGTCAGATAGACACAAACTAGTGTACTCGTCGAAGTTCCAATAGCCAATGCTATTTTTTAAGCTTTTATTTTACTGGCGCAAATGTGTTGTAAATTAATGCTGTATTAACATAATTACGAGAAATACTAAAATTAAGTTTGATAAGTTGCAGACAAGTGCTACCAAAAATCGAATTTAAAGCATTCAAATTATGAAAGAAACAAAAAAATTTGAAGTTGGTGATAAATAATACAATATATATTGAGTAATAAAAGTGAAAAATTAGGAAGACTAATACAAAAATGAAAATAGCAAAGCTATATTGGCAGGATAAGTACAAATTTGGGCGGCGTAATGAATGTGGACCGCATCCAACTTTCGTTATTAATTTTTTTTTTTTTTTACAGAATCCCCCATTTTCGAGCACGGAGATTCTGATTCTGCAAAAAAAAAACAAAAAAAAAACGCATTTTAAAGTTTCAGTTCCCCCCTCCCCAAATTCTTCAATTTTCACCTTTTTCATAGAATCATAATCTCCGTATTTTTCTACGTATTTCGCCCAAAAAAATTGAAAAAAGTGAAAATTGAAGAATTTTAGGGAGTTGGATTGAAATTTTAAAATGCTGTTTTTTTTTTTTGATTTTTTTTGCAGAATCAGAATCTCCGTACTAGAAAATGGGGGATTCTGTAAAAAAAATAATGAATAAATAAAATAACGAAAGGGAGTGCGGTCCACATTCCTTACATCCGCCCAAATTTCTTTGTTTAATGCTTTAAAATCTATATATTAATACAATTGTAAGTTTCTACCAACCTACTTTTTGTGTCATGCTAAGGTAAGTAGATCAAAGAAGAGAGAAAAAAGAGGGAAAATAAAGAGAGAATAACAGTAAATCTTTATTATTATGTTTGTTGTTTGCTTCTTGTTGGTAGTCATAGTAGTGTTGGTGGCGGCAACAACAATCACTTGCACTAAAGCGCATGCATTTAATCAAAACGTATTTAAAAAAAATTTTGTTTGCAGGAATAAAGTGTTGGTCGTCACTACCTCCTCCATTAAATAACGTCTTACTAACAACATCATTACAACAAACTATTGCAGTCCGCAGTGTATTCTGTGTGCGTTTGTTTATTTGCGTGCGTTTGTTTGTTTGCGTGCGTGTGTGTGCGTGCGCGCACGTATGATTATACAACTGGTATTTAATTTTTTTCCCTCCTATCTTTCACTGTTACCTTCCAAACCAACACTTTTCTCTTCCATCGCTCACTCCCTCTATCTTTCTTACCTGCCATTCGCCGTCTTCTCCACTGTTACTATAAATAAGAGACAACTAAAGTCCTCAATGTTCACAAACAAGACCTGTGAAATTTCAATAGGTTCCATTAGTATTTATTATTATATTATGCGTTGAGATCCTGTTGCCTTAATGATTTTAAAAAAATATTGCTGCTGTCATTTAACAGCCAAAGAGACAATGAGTTCCAGATTTGTATAAGGAAGTAATACGTACAAAAATTAGTACATGCGAGTGAAAATTGTTACTCTCTGAACATGGTTTAGGTGTATGTTATTCGACAAAGAAATGTAATGAGAAAAGGAAACGTCGATCTTCTTATGTAAGATTTTTTGTAGCGTTTGTGATAGGACGGAAAGTTATTTACAATACTCTGATTCCGCTCAAGTTTCATTTTTCTTGCCGTTGCTTACAAATAAGATTTTTAAACATAGAAGGCCTTCATTGGTATATTTTGGAGTCTTTCAATTAAGTCTGTTCCAAATTAGATACTGAAAAAGCCGAGTTAAGAATTTGTAAAACCTCAGTAATATTTTGAAAAGGAAAAAGCTAAAGAAATTTTAGATATGCTAACAACTATTAAAATTCAAACATTTTCTCTGCGAAATTTCTTGGAAACTGACGCCTACAATACATTAGTAAATTCTAAATGACATTATCGTTTATGTACATTCTGAAGATGCTTCATCTTGGAGAAACTCCACTTTCTCTATCCTCAATAATTATTATTAAACACAAGTAGATCCATAGTACAACTTCAAATTTAAGGAATAAGGAAAAGACCACAATTTACTCACACGCAGCATGTTTCAGAGCTTGTCGATAACTCAGTTCTTAACCAAATTCAAAACTGTTAACATGTTTGAAGAGGACTGGTCTCTAGCTACATTTTTGCATGAAAAAAAAACTGAGATTTGATCCAGTAGAAAAAAGTTTGCATCAAAATTTGTAGCAACGTTATAGGAGAGTAAGTAACGCTACCAGTCAAGTTTAAATCTAAATAACTTTATTTTAAAAGCAAAATATATTTATCTTAGCTTCAATGAAAGCATGAAAAATTTCATAGTTTTGGTCCCATGCAACAAAAATTTGTATAAAAAAAGTTGAGGTAATATATGAAAAAAATATAAGGCAAAACATTGTATTTAAAATTAATTAACTTTTTTTTTATTTTAAAACAAACTATATTTTAATTAAGCTTAAATGGTAGAGCTCAATTCAAGGAATTTCATGGTATCAATCTCATGCAATGAAGTTTTAAAATAAAAAAAGTTGTGAGTGTTTGTTTCTCAAATTTGAAAGTGATAATATAGTTCTATACTTTTTAATGAATATAGTTCTATAAAGGGACTTTTAATATATGTCACCGGTGTCATTGAGGTAAGGAAAAAATTATCCACGACACCGATAATTGACACATTTAACACATTATTAATTAGCATAATAGCATAGCCTGGAAAAAAATATGGATTACATGGGAAAATACGAGCAAGAGAAATAATATTCTTAAGATTATATAGCAGGAAAATTACAGGACAATCTATTACACTTGGAAAAGTTCAGGATAAATTATTGCATCAGGTAAAGTACAGAACAAGAAAATTTTTACTTAAAATATTGCAGCTAAGGATAAAATTTGAATTTACAAAGTAAAATTATAATTAAAAAAGGTACCATCATTTTGTTAAAATATCGACACACTTGAATACTTAAAAAACGACAGCCAAAAGTACCAATATAGCTAAAGTTTTAAGCAAAGTAGAACAGTATATATGGTAGACAAATTCATTTTGTAAAAAAATAAGCATTGGGTCAAGACTGAAAATGTGAAGACTTAGCAATAACTTAGGTAATGACTCAAGCAAATTTTACTGTGAATTTGTTATTATAGAAGGATTTTATTAAATTTTGTATTATTTTATTTATTGTACTGACTAATTATGTACTACTATTATTTTTTTATAACCTATTTTCAAATTTTTAATTAATAATTAAAAAAATGAATTTTTTTAAAGTGCAAAAATATTCTAATTGAGTATTTTTTTAATTTTTAATAGAGCAAGTAATAGCAAATAGAAGAAATAACTTGTAATAAAATCTTTAGTTTTAATAAAAGCTAATATTTTCCAAATCTATATATTTTATTTGAAATTTTATCCTTAGCTGCAATATTTTAAGTAAACATTTTCTTGTTCTGTACTTTACCAGATGTAATAATTTGTCCTGAACTTTTTCAAGTGTTATAACTTGTCCTGTAATTTTCCAGCTTTATAATCTTAAGAATATTATGTCTGTTGCTCGCATTTTTCCATGTAATTCAGTCTTGCAAAATTGTACCGGCGTTCATGAAACTGCCAAAATTTTTAAAGCGTACTTTTTCTGAAGAGAGCATATTTATATTTTGATTCATCATTCATAAATAACTTTTCACTTAATCTCTGAAGGTCTTCCCTGGGTCGCAGCTCTTAAAGCCCACGCCCTATGCGACACTTGATACGGAACTAAAGGAAATAAAAGCCATGTAATTAATGTTCGATAGACGTGACTAGGAAATTAAATATTTCTCTTCATGAGGATCTTATTTATCAGTTACATACAACTATATACTTTATGAACTATGTGAGAAATGTATTTAGTACATATATTTAAGAATGCTATCAATAATAATAACCCTTACGTTCCTTGTACACTCCATAAACTTAGCTGAGGGACAGATATAGTCGCTTGAAAATGATTTTAGAGCTGAAAACCAATTAACTAATCAAAGTTCGAACTAAAGTTACTTTTAAATAAGCTACATCTGGAACATTTTTCGAATTCAATTTTGATTTAAATCATCAGTATAAATGCTTATATTTATATTTTTAGACGTTTTTCAGAGTCATTTCTAAGATTAAAAAATGATGGTCCAATCACACTAGCCTAAGGACCCTAAGGAACTCCATGTGTCAATGGTAACTAATTAAACAGTTTATTCCTATCTGGAAACCATTCCTACGATAATCTATATATATATATATATATATATATCAAATTGAGAATGTATGTTTGTATGTCTGTGTGCATGTGTGTGTCTGTGTGAATCTCTAAAACTCCAGAACTACACAACCAATTTCAAATTTTACACATGCCTTACTTAGGGTCCCGGTTGTGTTTTAGTAAAAAAAAAAAATTCTTGCATACTTCTAGCCCACAGCAACATCATATCCCCTCCACTATTTAAGTATTACGTGTCAAAAGTGAAACAAAAACACTCATGTCATTCGAACCGGAATCTCAAAAACATTGTTATTATTAAACTTATACATTTCTAATCAATTTGGAGATATTTGCTATCGAGTTGCAGATTTTTAACAATGCATTTGGTGATTATTTGCTTTATTTCTCGGGCAAAATTTACAACTTTGAATAAAAGAATAAAATTATTATTTCATTCTAAAATTGATGAGCTTTGTTTTTAGTGATGACTTGAAATGGTAAATATTTTTTCTAACTGTATTTGCTTGAAAAAACATACTTTTCTTTATGTTAAGCAATTCATTATAATTACTTTTACGATGTGCCTAAATAAAAACCATCGTTATAGATCAGCATTTCTCAACCTTTTTCGCGATTTGGCTTCCCTTAGACATTGAAAAAATTTATTTCGGCTCCCCTGTGTTGATGAAAAATTTAATCCAGCTTCCCATGTATCTGAAATAGACCGGTCGGCCCATGACAAATCTGACAAAAGGGGGGACCCACAGAACTACCAGCTCACGAACTGCATCTGAGAGTTGGCGTGCCAATCATGCTGCTAAGGAATTTAGATGCTCCAATAATGTGCAATGGTACGCGGATGATTATCAAAAAATTGTGCTCCCAAGTTCTGTAGGCAACAATCTTGAATGAACCGGCCTCTGGCTAAGACATACTTATAACTCCCATGTCCCTTACCCACTCCAATATGACCTACAAGTTTAAACAGATGCAATTTCCCATCAAACTCTGCTTTCCCATGACAATCAACAAGGCGCAAGGACAGTCAGTGCAAGCGGTTGATTTGAATCTGACAGAGCAAGTATTCTCACACGCACAACTGTACGTTGGCTGTCCCCATGGTCTTTCTTTTTGTGCACCCGAGGGAAGGACGAAGAATGTTGTCTACCAAGAGGCACTCCAATGATAACAACAGCAACTTCAACTGCTCCAATTTCAACTCCGCAATTTTTTCATCGTCCTGCCAGCACACGTAAGTCCAGTCTTGCTTTGCTCTCCTCACTAACTCACCATGACATTCTTTTTTTTTTTCTACCAAGATCCGTCGCCGAAACACCACTTCGTATCCACTTCTTCCTCTTTTTTATGTCTTCATTTCTCTCTTCGCGTCGTTCTCTGACCGGGTGAAACCGGGCTTAGCTGCTAGTACTAAAATAATCCGAATACTTTGAAAGAGATATCAAATGTCATCTGGAGATTCTCTAATAAGATCGCGCGAACAGTTGAATCAAATGCTCCTGGGCAATCTAGATAAGCACCAACTGGAATAGTCCGAAGCTTATCAGTCCCTGTAACTATATGCTGTAGCTTTCAAAGATATTTTTCATAGTAGACTGTTTCTTATGAAATCAATGTTTGAAAGTGTTCAATAAATTTTGTTTATTACAGTATTATTTCTTCATGCCAAATACTTTCAAACCAACGGTAGAAAATATATATTGGTGATGTAAGACGGTAATTTGTAAGATCAGTATAGAAGCTCGTTTTATAAATATAATAGACTCATGTCAGGTATGAGGTAATATTCAGCTGTCCATAATTTTAATAAAGGAAATATTTAAAGACTTACTAAGTTTAGAATATTTTAAGATACCTTATACAGACCATTGAATTTAAGAGGAGCATTGGCCTTAACATTATTTGATACAATAAGCCAAGGAATTTTAATTAACTGAAATTACACTCTTAATGATGAGAACAAATCAACTAAATTACATGATAAGAGACAATCTCATAATTTTAATTTATTAAATTAATTAAATGTGGATTGGAAAATTAGTTTCATCGTTAACAGTATGGGGACAACTTTGGACTTGTTTTCCTCTAATAAAACTGAATAAGCAAATCATTATCTAACGGTAAGCACAACATCTTAGAATGAGTAGAGCAAAGTAGGTATTTTGAGAATGGGATCTGGCGCATTAACTTTAAAATCGTTTGACAGGTCGACTGATAGTCTTCAAAGGAGCCTGGTTTTGGGCAGCTGGCTTAGGTCCCGTTTTCAAAAGGTTATTTGTTACATTATGCAGTGCCTCTCCTACAGTGATTAAGTGAAAGATCGTCGACTGTATCTGTTCGATATCATGTATTATGATCAATGATATTACCTTACGTCGTTTCTAAACACTGAACTTTTCGAGGTTTGCTACAGAAGTTAGAAGTTAGCGTTTGAGATCATTCCACTCAAACTAGGAAAAAGGAAGATGGTGTCTCAATTCATAGACATCGTAGTTATGAGAATCAGACCTCTCAGATATTGATGTGATCTGCTTAGAATTAACTGACGCAATACAACAGGTTTGAAACTTGGCATCAGGAGATGGCCAGTATTAATTACTGGCTTCAGTACCCGATTAAATACTGCGGGACTAGTTTGGACCTACAACTAGGAAGAGGTGAGGACTAAACTGACTAATAACAACTATAAACGGGATGAGATAAAGCTATCTATGAAAAGTAAATAACTGGGAAAAAAAACAAGAAAATGTTGATGGTCTGCATCGGCAAAGAAACTTATTTGATTTCCAACAAGGCGTTTATCGGAGAGAAGAAAAAAATGCTTGTGTTCTTCGGGTATTGAATTCTATTTTTTGTCACAAGCCTTTTCTCTGTCCTACGAGAAGCTTGACATAGAAACATCAGCAATTTTGCTCACAACATCATGCGAACATAACTTTTTTAATACTTATCTTTGAAAGGTCAGGTTGAGGTGCTTCGACTGAAGGAATCTGTCTAAATTTAAAGCATGTTTTTTTTTGTCTGTCATGAAAGGACGGATTCTTGTACCAGAAAGTTTATTTGCTTCTGAAACATAAATTAGGCAGGTTTAAGCCGATGTGTCTGACGATATTTATGCATGCACTAAGGAAGTGTTGTCGTCTTCAACCAAACATGTTTTGCCACGGCTCGTGCCTTTGAAGAAGCATAGACTGAGAATAAATAGCTGGCAACTAGAGTATTGTTAGGCACTTAGAGTATTCTACCAATTGGGCAATACTATCAGAGTGAGGTGCAAATTTATTTTCGGATAAGTTTGACCTTGGCTTGAATACTTGCAACAAAGTCGAATTCGTTCAAAACCCCGAAGACTCAGGGGTTGGTGGTGTTAAACTGGTCAAGATGGAAGCTAACATGAATGAATATTTCTGTTGGCTGTGTACCCTATTAGGATTTAGTAGTTACATGCTTTTAATAAGGAAGGTCGATTGTTTCTTTCTTTCAACTGTGGAAACGACAATAAAGACTAAAAACACTGAGAAAAGAGATTTTCTTCCCTTGAAAACTCCATATCAATTTCTTCAACTAACATTTATGGCAAAAGTCATAAAGTATATGACAGATGGATGTGAACTATGAATTTGGTGTTGATGAACGCAAGCAAATTCCTTGGTTTCACCTAAAGGTTGGTGTTGAAAGAGTGCAGAACGGAATAATAAGGTGCACTAATCCTCTCTGAGTTGTTCTCCTTAGCTTTTTCAAATAACCTTTATATTTTCACATTATTTCACATATACATATAAATATATCACACACATTGTAATACACACACATTTGTACTTTAGTGAACCAGATTTTATTTCCTCATACCAAAAGGTTTCGTGCAGTTGACGCTAGTCAATCGTCCTTATCGATGAATCTGAAATAATGAAATGTAATGGTTTCTTGGATCATTTAAATGTGTTGGGCGCTTTTAATTGATCTTTCATGGTGCAGGCGCTTATGTTGTATTAGTAGTCGGTGTTTGTTTGTGTGTATAAGTGTATATGGATCTATATACTTTATTTATGGACTAACAAGGCTTTATGTTGAGAGAAATCTCTACCTTAAACCATTGGTGGCCTTGTTAACCTACAAATAAAGAATATTTATCCTCCCATGCGGTGTTGATCACTCATTCTCACTGTTCGATATTAACGCGTGAGTGAGTGGTAAGCAGCTTGCTTCCCAACCACATAGTTCCGTGTTCAGTACCACTGCTTGGCACTTTGGGCAAGTGTCATCTACTAAAGCCTCCGGACGACCAAAGCCTTACGAGCGAATTTGGTAGACGAAAATTGAAATAAACCCGCCGAGCACACACACACACACGCGCGCGCGCGTGTTTGTGCATGACTTTATGTCTGTCCCTGCCACCGCTTGACAACCGATGTTGGTGTGATTATACATTCGTAACTTAGTGGTTCGTCAAAATTGACTGATAAAATAAGTACCAGGCGTAAAAGAAAAAATAAGTACTGGGGTCGATACATTCGGTTAGAAATTCAAGGCTGTGCCCCAACATAGCTGCAGTCTAATGACTGAAACCGGTAAAAGATAAGATATACTTTTGTGTGTGTGTGTTTAAGACTTTAGTATGTTTCTGTAATACTATATTTCCTCTATAGTGTTAACTTGTGTTATATGACCACCAGTTTGAGGCTTTTTTGTATTGTTATTGCTTCTGTGTTGAGTAAAAATTAATATCATTATTTAATTGACTTGTAATAATTTTGTCCTTCCAAAAGCTTTTGTTCACTCAATGCAATGCAAACTTAATATATTTTGTACCAAGTAACAAGAAGTTCATATGAATTAAATTGTAAATAATGGGAAAGAAAGAATTTTTTATGATTCTTTTTCATGTTAGTCATTGTAACAAGTTAGACAAAAACTAAAGACTATACATGATTTGAACTATAATTTATTGCGTACTTGTCATACCCAGCAAATTCTTTTTTGTGCAACCTTAATGACCAGCTTTTCGTATATAACATATAATAATTTTATGTTTTTTATATACAGTGCATTATCCACAGACAGCATTTGATTGCTAAGAATAATGGAGGACACATGGAAGAAGCACTCAACACTGCCATGCATGCAATCAACTTTGTCAAATCAAACTCAGTGAATAATAGATTTTTTTATGCAATTCTGTGAAGATGAAGATTTTAAAACCCTATTGCTTCACACAGAAGATGGTTGTCAAAAGGCCCGAGCCTTGAAAGACTAGTGAATTTGTGGGAACCATTAATCAACTTTCTCATGTTCAAGAAGCAAGCTGATACAGCTAAGAAAATTTTAGTAAGACTTTCTGAGTTTAAATCAAAAATATTCTACTTGAGTGATATTTTTAAAACAGTGAATCTGCAAAGTAGAAAATCAGATTTGGTCACCTGTTCTCAGAAGATAAAAGGGTATATGGGGAAATTAAAAATTTCGGAAAAAACAGTTTAAAAAAAAATTTGGCATCATTACAAAATTTTAACACCACAGTTCCTATATCAGAATGCATTGCTGCATGCATTGCCCATCGTGAAGGTCTTCATGTAGACTTTGAGAGAAGATACAATAATTTATTAAAGATGGATAGATGGATTATCCACTCTGGTTTATAGACCTAGAAAATTATGAGTCAGGAAATGAAAATTTTGAGTTGGCTGAAATGTTGTTGTATTTGAAAGAGAATATGAAACTGAGAAGAGTTGAAAATGAAGGTGTCTTTGCCTACATATCGATAAAGGAATCAGACCCAAATATCTTTCGACATATAGAAGCAAGCATCATTTCTTTCCCTACCACATAGATGATGGAATCTGCATTTTCAGCTGTTGTAGATATTTTAAGTAGAAAAAGAAATAAATTAGATGTCAACAGCAGACTAAGACTAAATGAGTTCATTAAAATTGATTATGATATCTTCTGTCAGAAACATCAATATCAAGCTAGTCACTAGCTGAATGGACTAAAAATGAACAACTTTATGAAAAATGATTTTGATATCTTGTGTTTATCTTTGTTTACTAAAATAGTTTTTAAATTTTATCTTTGGTTTGCTAAAATAAAATTTAAAGTGTAAATAGACTATTTTGTTTTTTCATAAGTATTTTAGTGGGAAAAATAGAACAGCATAAAGTAAATGTAGAAGTGGTCCCTAGAAAAATTTTCAAGTAAAAAATGGTCCCTGGGCTGAAAAAGGTCGGGAACCACCGCTCTAAACAATAGTTTGTTTCGTTTATATTTAAACCTGATACTACTTTTGGCACATTCATATCTACTATGGAAAAGTATATACTTTGAATCAATGATGGGTCGTATGGATAGATGGACTTAGTAATCTAGAGCAAGATATGAAGTTCATTAATTAATTACCGTCAGCCATTATTTTAAATTGATTCCCTATCATCCCAACCAATATGGAGAACAAAAGGGCATTTATTGTTGCCGTCTAAAGAAACTTAGGGTCAGTTTTAATTTATTGTATGAAATATTAACGATCAATATGTTGTTTAAACTGGTCACGAAGGAATGGTTGTGAAAAATGATAAATATTTAATAAATTCCTTATGATATGCATTTCATTACAAATTGTTACAAACAATTTTCATATTCTTTTGTGGTTATGTTTAATCAGATGAATTTTTACTCTAAATAGAAATTTAAGAATTAGAAATCAATATATTTGTTATTGTTTGGGCCCAGAATATTTTTGAATGAATAAACTTATGATCAAACACATTGAAGTCGTGACCGGCCTGGTGTTTTTATATTAGGGACTAAACTCTTGAATCATTATTTAAGACAGTAAAATGTGATTTTTCGAGTGATTTGGCTGCTTTTTCTTCCAAGTTGAGATCAAAAACGTAAATGCTCCTTCATTGGCTCGTAAATCAATAAGTTTATTTCCAGTGGATGATTTTTTTTTTTTCATAATGAATATGATGCAGTATTTAGAAAATAAAACTTTTATCGTACAGGATTCGCAAGGATACATTCTTGGGGTATTGAAGAAAATCAGTGTCGAGAGGATAGGCTCTTTTCGCTTATCTAATGCCACCCAAAACTCAATGAAGAGACTTGACAGGGAAAAGTGATGTATCTACGTTTGCTGCAGATTTTAAATATATAATTCAAGGCTTTAGAAAATCCATACCAATCTTGAGGTTCTTGAAAAACCTATTATTTGTAATTTTTATAAAAGCAAATGTGATTAATAATAACAATGTAAGCAATAGTTTTCTAGTTTTTTCCTAAATATTTAACTTACAAAGCAGCTTTTAAAAAAAAATCCGTATGAAGCAGGCCATTAATTTTTATTTACTTTCCAGTTGACCACAATATTAGAAAGGTTGATAACCACTGATTTAATACGTCTTCCTTTTTCAAGATGGTTGAACAGTACGAAAGGCTATCAAGACCAATCGCCCAGGAAAACTGACGAAAGGGATCTTGTTTCATCAGGACAACGCTCCAGCACACAAGTTATTGGTTTCAATGGTTGTTGTGCTTGACTGGCTTTAAACTGACTGATCACCCTCCCTATTCTCCTGATTTGGTCCCTTCTAACTATCTTCTGTTCCTCAACATGAAAAAAACACTCGGCTGGAAACCAGTATCGCAATGATGATGACGTCATATCTGCTGTTGATAACTTTTTTGACGAACAGGATAAAAGTTTCTTCACCAATGGGATCCAAACACTGCAACACCGATAGAAGTAGTTCGCGGATAGCAAGGGGCACTAGGTTGAAAAATAAACTTCATTTGTTTACATTCCATGAAAGCATTTGGTCAGTCTATGAACTCTTTAGCTGACCGCTGTCACAGTTCTTATTCGGAGTTCTTGCCCTCTTTGACAAGTAGTTTGTGATACAACTTACAGAGTCCCACAGCTAGCTCCTGTAGCTGTGTAACATCATTTAATGCTCACTTTTCCATGCTTGCAAAAGTCAGACAGAATTTGTGGAAACAAATTTTTCTACTGCCGGATGCCCTTCCTGTCGCTTACACTCACCTAGTTCCAAGCAAGGTAATATTTTCCCATAGCTAGAGAGGTTTATCCTGGAAGAGAACAACCTTGCTTGTATGACGATAATTCTCGTTTACAACCGGGTATCGACGTCATAACAAGGATACACACATGCACGCACGCGCGCACACATGCACACACGCACACACACGTACACACGCACAAACTCACACACATGTTTTCTTTCTGCTAAATCTGCTCATAAGGTTTAAGTAGGTCCGAGGCTATAGCAGAAGACACTTGTCCAAGGTGCCGTGCAGTAATACTGAACTCAAGGCCACATGATAAGGAAGCAAACTTCTTAACCGCACAGTCACGTTTATGTATCAATAGATTTGTATATAATCCATTCTTAGGTTTCTTTTCTCATAATATATTTAAAATTAAATTCTTAAAAAAAACTTAAGACTGGTACTTTTCTTTCTTTCTCTCTCTCTCTCTCTCTCTCTCTCTCTCTCTCTCTCTCTCTCTCTCTCTCTCTCTCTCTCTCTCTCTCTCTCTCTCTCTCTCTCTCTCTCTCTCTCTCTCTCTCTCTCTCTCTCTCTCTCTCTCTCTCTCTCTCTCTCTCTCCCCACCCTCAGAAAGAAGTTCATCTTGAAGAAATTTGAACACAAAATGTATTAGTCTAAATAAATACTACTGGCATTTCATCTGGGTTGCAAACGTTCCTGCCACTTTCTAATTTCTTTTTTTTTTTGTGATTAAAATACACATTTTCTCAATTACGACAGTCCACTTTATAACCTGTACTTGCTTATAAATTTCATTCAAAACTTCTTAAATATCTTTTATCTAAGAAATTATAATATGGTAATATTTCAAATGTATTTTTGTAACAATTCCTTAGAGTTTTCAATAAAGACCATGTATAATAAAATAATCTTGCAACGATAAAGTTTCTTGTTTCAACATTATTAACCAGACTAATGTTTTTTGCATTAGCATGGCTTAAACAGAAAATGTAGTTACAGAAAGCATCTATAAATAAATCGGATAGAGGAGAGGATAACAACTTCATTATAAACAAAATTCCTGTTCTCTATCTTCTATTTATTTGTCACACGTTTCTACTCTTCCCTCCGATGTAAGTGTGTGTGGAATACAGACATCTTTCTGTCTCTATGTATATGAAAGAAAGAAAATATATACACAAGCTTCTTTATAAATAGGAAAGGATGTAATTTAAAATGTATGTATTAGAGAAGTGTGCATAAATATGAGTACACATAATTTGCTTGTGTGTGTGTGTATGTCCACACACACATATCATCACCATGGTCGTTTTAACGTCTACTATTCCATGACTACGTTGGATGTATGTATAAACGTAAATATGTAAGTGTATATATATATATATATATATATATATATATATGCGTGTGTGTGAGCGTGTCTGTATATATATAAATATATGTGTGTGTATATATATATATATAGGTATGTATGTATGTATATATGTATGTATGTATGTATAAACATATATATAGATATATAAATATATATGTACGCATATTTATATATATATATACATATGTGTGTGTGTGCGCGCACATATTTATATATATAAGAGGATTCTAAGTCTTTTCCATAACTTTGACCTCCTCGTTACATTAGACAGTAACCATAGGATAGCAGACTTCCTAGATGTAACGCTGAACCTCGAAATGGGTTTGTATAGTCCTTATCACAAATCTAATGAAAAACCCCAGTATATTAATAGATACTCTAACTACCACAAGACTGTAGTAAGATCAATTGTAAATAGCGTCTCCACCAGAATATGGAGGTTGTCCGTGAATAGGGACATCTTCACACAGAACGCCCATTACTATAATGAAGCATTGGCCTGAGCTAAGTACACAGATAAGATCGCATACATAAAAGCCTCGGAGGCACCGGTTCCTACTCTCGATCACCTCCCATCACATCGTAACTGAGTTAAACAAGCAAGACCACACACTTTAACGTCGTCACAGAAATAGATCAGGTTCACTGCACTCCACAAACGCGATCTCTAAGAAATTAGACCATAATGATAAAATCGTAGAGCAACGCCCTAAATGTAGAAGAAAACCCGATACCAATTAGCAAGGTGTCGTAAGATACTCTAACGCACGGCATAGAATTCGAACTGACTGGACATGCAAGAGGAATATAATATGATTTAACCTAAAATTAAACCCCGGGAGAGATTCAGATCCACCTAATAATTAGAAATAGATATTATTCTTGTTGCACGAGCCACTTTAGTAGATTTTGATGGTACATTATGGAGTAGGTTAGATAGGGAAAATGCATTTGTTATAGCAATGGGCTCATACTATTCTGCTCAGGCCAGTGACCTAGTCGGAATATATAGCCTTTCAGTCTTCCTTTCCTGAAGTAACAAGGTGTGTATATAGGAACGACGCCTTATTTTTTTCTAGACAGAACTAGTAAAGTACAGTTAGAAAGGCATAGGAGAAATTTCTTTAGACTTTTCATTAATTTAGGACTAAATATTACTACAAACAGTAGTGGACCCTGCACTGTTCCCTGGGGGACTTCACTGAGGATTGGTGTCACTTCAGAAAGAGCACCATTTGCTGTGACAGCCTGATTTCTGTCCCGTAGGAAATCATGCAGCCACTCTCCCAATCTACCAGTGATACCGAGGTCACGCAATTTATGTCATATCATCCCATGATCGACTTAGTCAAACACCTTGGCAAAGTCGAGATATATCACATCCACATTTGAATGATTTTAGTACCCAGTCGAAGATTTGTAGTAGCTGTATTAGGCAGCTCCGTCCAGGACGGAAACTATGTTACGTGTCTGTCATTTTCTTTATCTGTATCCATCTATCTATATATTTATATATAGAAATAGTAATATTTCAAAGTCTCTCAACTATCTATCTATACACACACACACGTATATATATACATATACCGACACACATATATCTACACACAAATATATATCACATACAGTTCTGATATGTGCCCCTAAATTTATAAAGGGGTAAAATGGTAAAGTTAGGCCTTTCATTAGTAGCGCAAATGTCGTTGTGTTCACTTAATACTATTTTTCCTGCATTCCCGTATTTTCATCTGAGATCTATGTACAGTTATCCTCTGGTGTAGACTGTTTTAGTTTGACCAATGTATTGCCCTCGACACCCTGAGTCAATTAAGACATATGTCAGGTTTTCCGAAGCCCATATGAAGTTTTTCACTGTAAAAGGAGGATGGTGCCGAAGACCTCATTGTTAGAGGTTTGCGTGTGGATATGTATGGTAGGGCTTCTGGTTGTAATTCATTCTTTAATTTTGGATGTCTGAGTTTGTAGATATTGAGTTGTAGGGCACGTAGAAAACCTATATCAATTAGTGGTGTTGGGTAATTCCTCCTGAAGAGTGTATCCTCTAGCTCATGTAGTCGTGTGTCCCTGATGCTTTTATCAGATACTATAGTGCAAATCCTTTTTGTCAGGTTGAAAGGGATATTCATTCTAGTGTATCTGGGGTGGCATGAGTTGAACGATAGATATTGCTTGGAGTTCGTGGGCTTATAGTATATCTGTTTCTAATTTGCTGCTTGAGGATGTCGAAGAATGGAAGTTGTTGATGGTTTTATTCCATCGTACATTGAATGTTTATGTCAAGTCCATTTAGAAGTGCTTGAAATTCTTTAAGTCTCTCTATACTTTCATGCCAAAGAATGAAGTAGTCATCTCGATATCTCTTTCAATTATTTTCTATGTAAAGGGAGAATGGGTTTTCGTATTTTTCTAGCACCTTTTGGGAAAGAGTGATATCTAGGTACCCCACGACTAGGTTAGCAAAGGATGGGGGCCATTCTTGTACCCATCGCAGTCCCCGGGTATGTCGATGGACGTTGTCATTAAATACGAAGAAGTTATTTTCCGAGATGGATTTTAACCCTTCTATTACGAATTCTTTGTTGATGCGGTGTGGGAGTTCATTGGAGTTACGTGCGTGTATGTGCCTACAAATGTATATAGAGATGTAAGTATGCATATTGATAATTCTGTGTGTGTGTGTGTGTCACCTGTCTGTGTTTGGATTGTCCATGCACAGGGGCCATCCGGACTCCCGTTTGCGCCGTGAACAGGGATTAATCTTCTATCTTCGCTCCTTTGCGCCACATGGGCTCAACTCCCCTCCACTCTTCATCTAACCCCCTCCTCCTGTCTCTCTCCCCCACCCTCCCTCCTACCACCCATCTCTCCCCTCCCCCACCTCCTGCTCCGACTCCTACTTCTTTGTACGTCTCTTCACCTCTCTTCATACTTCTCTCCACTCCCACTTCTCTTCACCCCTACTCTTTCTCTCCTCTCTCTTACTCTCTCTCACTCTCTTCTCTCGTACTCCCCCTCTCTCACTCTTACTCTCTACACTCTTACTCTCCTACTCTTTCACTCCTCTTTCTCTCCTCTCTCTTACTCTCTCTCACTCTCTTCTCTCGTACTCCCCCCTCCCCCCCTCTCCCGTACTCCCCCTCTCTCACTCTTACTCTCTACACTCTTACTCTCCTACTCTCTACACTCTTACTCTCTTACTCTCTCACCCTTACTCTCTCACTCTCTTCCCCTCTCTCTCACTCTCTTTCTCTTCCTTTCTTCTTCCCCCCCATACCCCTCTTCCCTCTCTCTCACTCTCTTTCTCTTCCTCTCTTTCTCCCCCCATACCCACCTTCCCCTCTTTCTCCCCCCATACCCACCTTCCCCCTCTCTCAATCCCCCTTCCCTCTCTTATACCCACCCTCTCTCCTCTCCCCTCCCATACCCATCTTCCCCCTCTCTTACATCCACCTTCCCCTTCTCCCTCCTCGTCAACACCCCCTCATAAGCTCATCCCACCACACCCCAACACACTCCTACTCTACCTTCCCACTCCACCCCATCCAATTCCTTACACCCACCACCCACCCCTACCCACATACCCCACCCTACCCACATGCCCCTACCTCTACCCCACACTCCACCCATGCCTTCCCCACCTCCCAACACCCTCACATCACACCACACCAATACCCTTGCATCACACCACGCACACCACACCAATACCCTCGCATCACACCACGCACACACTACAACTGACCAACTACTTTCTCCCTTTCTCCCTTCCCCCATTTTCACACTACATACGTCAAGATCACCAGCAGTCTACCTCCCACACACAGCCCCTCGTTCCCGATCACCGTTTGTTATCTTCCCCTTTCTTAGCTCTCCTGAAATAAGAATTTCTAACTTCCGGTCAGCCATTGTTATGATCGGCCATTATTATGATTGACCGTTGACTGAACACTATTCAATTTTTTTTCTCCGTGTTTTTCTCCTTGTCTCCGTATTCTTTCTGTTGAAGAGCGTAGCTCGAAACGTCAAAGACTTTCCGTATTCCCGAGCGTCATACTAATATATACTTTTGTTATTTACACCACCTGTCCTCGTCTGTTGTTATTTTTTGTATATTCTCCCATATATATATATATATATATACACGCACACACACACAATTATATATATACATATATATGTTGTTGTACTCAGGGATGGTCAGATTGCCAGTTTAGCCAATAAAAACACACGCACTGTATATTTGGTGTTAATTTGCTTCAGATTTATATTACATTACATTACATTAATCATATATATATATATATATATATATATATATATAGATTACATACACACTGCCTACAATACTTTTTTATCTGACTCATTGTCATGATCCACATGTATCAGATTCTTGTTCTATCTTCGTTGAATCCAATGTTTTTCACAAATTACTGCCATATATTGAACAATCAATATCTGTTCTTGCTTATTCAGTTTATACAGAAATATAAAAAAAAACTTTGAAACTATCACAGCTACAATTCTCTCTCTCATTTGTTTTATACTGTTTTCCTTATGGAGTAGGCTTGTAACCTTGCTTCTATCTCATGAACATTCCTCTTATGAAATCTATTTTTGTTGGAAGTAGATTCAAACTGAAAGTATCTGTAGCATATTTATTTATATCGTTCAACTTTTTTTTTTCATTCAGAACTATAATGGCACTCTGCACTTAATTCAAGTTTCCTCTAATGTCTTTCACTATATGAGAGAGAGAGAGAGAAAGGAGGGAAAGAGAGAGAGAAAGGAGGGAAAGAGAGAGAGAAAGGAGGGAAAGAGAGAGAGAAAGGAGGGAAAGAGAGAGAGAAAGGAGGGAAAGAGAGAGAGAGAAAGGAGGGAAAGAGAGAGAGAGAAAGGAGGGAAAGAGAGAGAGAAAGGAGGGATAGAGAGAGAGAGAGAGAAAGGAGGGAAAGAGAGAGAGACAAATACATACACAAATCCAAACATACGTGCATATATTTATAAATTGACACACACATATACAGGGGGCGATGAATAAACTGTCGTCTAAACTATGCAAAAATGAAAATAACACTGACAA
This sequence comes from Octopus bimaculoides, assembly GCF_046866305.1. Lineage (NCBI taxonomy): Eukaryota > Metazoa > Mollusca > Cephalopoda > Octopoda > Octopodidae > Octopus > Octopus bimaculoides. The sequence goes on along the minus strand of NC_142931.1, from coordinate 88,438,964 downwards.
TTCATTTTAACAAATATATTAACCAAAATTACATAAAAATATCTTGAAATACTAAAGAGTAAATTTATTCAATAAAATTGCCATTGGCTTCTCCTACAATTCTTTTGGACAGTCTTCTTGTTTAAGTTGTTGAATGCTGCCATAATCCCTGCCTTCAGTTCATCTTTGGTGTTACAAGGAGTTTTGTTGGTCTCTCGTTCATCTGCCCCCACACATAATAATCAAGGGATTGCAGTCTGTCTGGGGAGTGAGGTGGCCAGATGTTAGGGGTGATGTGGTTGCAGAAATTAGCTGACAGCCATGACTGGGTTCTCCTGTTTGTGTAGCATAGTGCAGAGTCCTGTTGCCAAACATTGGGTCTTCCAGCAGCCACCCTCTTGACCAAGGGCAGCATTACCTCCTCCAGGCATTTGATGTAGGCCTCCGTGTTGAGCTTGAAGTCGTGTGAGAAGATGAATGGAGGCATAATATTGCCATCACGCCAAACACCACGATATTGACTGGATAATTGATTTTTATCACTTTCGGTACATGTCCTCAGATTGACGCCCAAACACTCTAGAATGTTCGTATCAGAGCTTTCAGTGCGAATGCCAAGCAATACAGCATGTGGTTTCCAAATTTCTGGCAGAGTGAATTGCGTCAAGGTGCTGTTTTTTCTAAAAAAAAAAAGTGCCAAACTGGCCCTACCATACTGTGTAGTTGATAAAATCAAAAACAAACAATGCACATGCGAGAAATTAAAAACATGAAGCGGCGACAGTTTATCCATCATACCCTGTGTATTTAGCATATGCTCGTTTTTTAATTATATACAAGGGTTGGAAAAAATAATGGAAACACCTAGCATCATAATTTTGAAATATCTATAAAACCATCAAAAGCTTGTTTATTTTTGTTTTGTTTTTTATTTATTATTATTGTTGCTTAATATATTTTGTTAAAATTGCTGTTTCTTTTCAAATATCATCAGAAAAAAGTAATTAAAATTCATTAAAATGACAGATCTATTGGACTTTCAAAGAGGTTAAATTGTTGGTGCTCGTATGGCAGGTGCTAGCGTAACGAAAACAGCCGAAATGTTTGGTGTATCAAGAAGTACTGTCTTGAAAGTAATGACAGCCTTTGAGAAAGAGGGAAAAACCAAAACTTTCAGATAGGGACCGTCGGACTCTTACGTGAATTGTTAGAAAGGATCACAAAAGTACAGCTCCCAGAATTACTGCAGAGTGACCACCTCAAGAACTCAGTTTCCACAAAAACTGTTCGCCGGGAGCTGCACAAAGCCGGATTTTACGGGAGAGCTGCAACCAGAAAACCACTACTTTCAAAAACAAACGTTGCAAAGTGTTTAGAGTGGAGTAAAAATCCTAGAGCAGTGAAAGAATGTTATTTTCTCGGACGAGTCATCCTTTACCTTATTTCTGACTACGGGCCGAGTATATGTGTGGATACAGCCAAAAGAAGCATTTGACCCAGACTGTCTTCTTCCAACTGTTAAACATGGAGGAGGATCTGTGACGATCTGGGGGGGGGGGGGTTATATCTTAAAATCCACTGGCCCAATGGCTTCCCTTCATGGCAGAATTAATAGTGAAGACTATTTAAGCATTTTATCTGATCAAATTCATCCCTTGCAGAACTGTTTCCAGAGAGAAACGCAATCTTTCAGGATGATAATGCACCAATTCACGCAGCTAAAGTTGTTACTGAATGGCACGAGGAACATTCTAGTGAAGCTAAACATCTTATCTGGCCACCACAGTCCCCAGATCTCAATATTATTGAACATTTATGGTGCGTTTTAGAAAAACAATTAAGAAGTCAATATCCTCCACCATCATCACTACAAAAACTGGAGACTGTTTTAGCTGAAGAATGAACAAAAACTCCTTTGGAAACAATTCAAATTTTGTACGAGTCCATACCTCGTATAATTCAAGCTGTAATTACTGCCAAAGGCAGTCCTACCCCATATTAAAATTAATTTGTTTGAAATTATAAGGTGTTTCCATTATTTTGTCCAGCCCCTGTATATGTATACATACATATATATATATATATATATATATATATATATATACATGAACACACATATACATAAATATGTATGGATTCACATCTATATATGGTATGTACATACATGCTGTCATATATATATATATATATATACACACATACATACATGCATGTACATGAACACACATATACATAAAAACATATACATATATATGTATGGATTCACATCTATATATGGTATGTACACACATCCTGTCATATATATATATATATATATATATATATATATATGTATGTATGTATGTGTACGTGTGCACATGTATCTTGACATTGTGTGATAGCTGTAAATGAACAGCACAATCAAACAAGCCATGTCACCTATTTCCAAACTTCTCTGTAAATATGTCTGGTCATGGTGAAATATTACTTCACTAGGAAACAAGTGAGTGTTGGTAGCAGAAAAAACTTTCATGCATTGGAAATCTGATTCAATAAATTCTATGCAACCCATTCAATCATCAAAAAGTGGACATTAAAACAAGGATATATATGGTGCTGGTACCATGTAAAAAGCACTGTTGCTGATGCCATGTAAAAAGCACCAAGTACACTCCTGTAAAGTGGTTAGGGTTAGGAAGGGCATCCAGCTGTAGAAATGAAACCAAAAACAAACTATGGAACCTGATGCAGCCCCCTTGGCCTTGCCAGCTTCTGTCAAGCCGTCTAACCCATGCCAGCATGGAAACATTAAATGATGATGATGATGATATATATGGATGTATGTATATGTATAATGAAGGCACTTGGATCAGTGGTTAGAGCAGTTTTTTTCAACCTTTTTACCCTTGCGTAACCTTTAAAACAAATTACATGGTCTTCCATAAACGACCTTGTCCGGACTTGTACCTTGGAGGGGAACTTTCTAGGTGTAATCCCATGGTCATTCATGACTAAAGGGGGTTTTATCCTTTTATGAATATGCATATATATCTTTGTGAATGTATGTTTATTTATGTGTCAGCATGAATATTCAAATGTAGAGTAATTTTTAGCAAAAGCAAGAAGCCATGAATTTTAGATAGAGAAAGTAGATGTTAATATCAACTCCATATTGTTTTAAGGCATAGTTTCTCCTAGCAGTACATAAAGAGATATAACAAAATTCCAGAAGGCACCTTCTTTAAATCCCAAATGATTCTGCAAATCCACCAGCCTTGTACAGACATGTATTATAGATATTAATTAAGAAAGTAACTGTGAAATAATTGTGTATGAATATGTTATATCTTTACCATTAATCTCGTGTTCAAACAATATTTATTTCATTGTGCTTCTGGCAGTACACATAACCATCAGAAATAGATACCAGATCTTTTGAGAAAAACTGACTTAATCATTGATATATATGTCTGATCATAAAAAGATTTATTTCATCAGTATTGAAAATTAAATATTTATATTATGCTATTTTAGACACATGAATGTATATAGAGATACCAATTCCAGTGAGAGAATGGTATTAATATTTTTTCACCTATAATTTATATTTATTTTTATTTTTCTCTTATTTAGTCACCTTCAAACTCACAACCCCACCCTACATTGATTTCCTTTCCTCGTATTTCCTGGTATGTTTCTAAATTTTCATTGAAAAGAAATAATTTTCCTCATAAGTTTGTATATATTTTATCTTCTACCTTTTACTTGTTGCAGTCGTTAGACTGCATCCATGCTGGAGCACTGCCTTGAATTTTTAGTTGAATGTCTTAAACCAAGGACTTATTTTTTTTTTTAAGCTTGGTAATTATTCAATTGGTCTCTTTTGCTGAACAATTAAATTATCAAGTAGCTGTGTGGGTAGGGACAAACACAGACACAAAGACACACATAGATATACGTATAACAGGCTTCTTTCAGTTTCCATCTGCCAAATCCACTCACAAGGCTTTGGTCAGCCTGAAGTTATAGAAGACACTTGCCCAAAGTGCCATGCAATGTGACTGGGAAACAAGCTTCTTACCACACAGCCATGCTTGTGCCTAAATAAAATATAACTGATATCTATCATATTTACTCCAGTGGAATAAAACACATTACCAATCCTAATATCTAATCCCTAAATAGCAGGAAAAGGCTGCATGAATATATGTGCCAAATGGGCAAAAAACACAAAAACATTTTTCTTAAGGGTAATTTTTATACTTATTTTCACTTTAAGTACAAAAACTATAATTGTTCATCTCTCACACAATAAAATTTACAATTTCATCATCAAAAAGTGCCGTAAAATATTCACTTGGCTTTGCATTCAGCATAAATTCATTTGAGATTCCTACATTGTGCTAATGTATTTCAATCGATGATGTTTGTTGTCCTCTAATGAAGCAACAATTGATGATGTCTACCATTTAAGGGTTAATATTAAATATTTGATACATAAGCTCACAAAGTTATGCAGCTAAAGGATACAAGGAATTTAGTCTGGTTCTACTATCTGGGGTGACCCTTCACACCCTTGCAGGTTTCAGGCACTACCATTTAAACTCATTCACAATCCTTGTTTCTGTAAAATATCTGTTGCAGATTTCTACCAGCAGCTGTTGAAATAAGGTTTCTTAAAAGTCAATTATTCCCAACCTTTTCTATTCACCACATCACTAGGAAATTAACCTTCTTGCATCTACAAAAGTAATATCATATTTGAAGATGAAAATGTCAATCTTTTAATAACTAGTTAATTTCCTTTAGCTTAAACACTCAGTTCTTTGCATACTGTAGAGAAAAAAATTATTCTTAAGAATTACTTCATACTTTTATTCTAAAAGGTGATTTTGATAAATAATACATCCCCACTTTGTTACACAAGCCAGAAGCCAGTCATTTTGTGCCCTACCAGAGGGTGCAGGCATACCATATTAGGATCCTTCATTCCATGTAGGACACTGCACAAAACTATAGTCTGGCAAGTGTTACTGTGGAGGAAGATTTCATCTAATGAAATCTACAACTATGGATATCTCATAAGGTCATCCTTTGACCAAAATATGATTGCTTTACTTTAAAAGACTCAAACCTTGCACGTAGAAAGTGAGAAAAAATGTTTGCAACAACTCTTTAGTTGATTTCATTCTCAAATTTACAACTAAAAGTTGCAAACTCATCTCTTCAAAACTATTATTACTTCAACACTTCCACACAAACCTTTAGTTTAGCACAATTTTCCTTTAAAAATATAAGACCCCTTCAAATATCTCTCAACTACATCACTTGTTTCTAATTTGTCTGTTTCCTTCCAAAATCATCCTAAAATACTGAACTTGAGTCATGTTTATAATTTAACAAAATAATAATAAAAATCAATATATAAAAAACAAAATTTTCCTGTTATATTAACCATTCCCATTCATATTTCTCTCCAAACTTACCCATCCATTCCCAATTTCTTGATCATTCTTCAATGATTTCAAATAGAGTTTTAAAATCTCAACTTCTACAGGTCCATTCATATTAACTTGGACAATTCTCAAACTGAGAATATTTCTATCTCTGCTTATTTTAAGCTTATTCTTTGTTAGACCCATCTAACTCTAAAAATGCTGTCTTTAGAAAAGTTTAGTCTTTCTAAATAAATAGTTCTTCCACCCTAAGGTTAAATTATGACTGCTTATGTAGGTCAGAACATGGAATGTACAAAAGGTTGTAACTTTTATCTTGGTACAATGCTCAACAAATTTTGCTTTGTTTTATGGTGAATATGTATGCTTTGAAGTAAGAGAAGGAGGAGAACAATGCTGATGAATATTTTACACACTAAATAAATTAGTGATCTTTTATTTAGATGATTATAGCAAATATTTATTATCTGGCTGGCATTCACTCATTGTGAAATTGTTTTTTTTCTTCTATAATTCCAAAGCAAATCAGTGAGGGATTCTTTAACAGCTTGTTAAATTTTTTTTTTAATCATAAAATGTGTAAATATTATAAATGCTTTTTTAATATTTAAAAAGAAATATAGTTAGTAAATATATGTAAATAGATTCATTTGTATTTCAAAAAAGCTCCATAATTTGGGGAATAAAGATTTAAATAAGCATCATCTTCTCTTCAACTGGATTATAAATCTATTTTAAGCTTGCTGAATGTTGTCAACCAACTCTGCCACAATGTAACTAAATACATTTGTGCAGTTATCCTTCCATTCTACAGTAAAAATAAAATAAACAAAAAAAAATGGAAAATAGGCTTCCTTTTTTCCTATTAATATACTGTGGTTATGTATAGGCTACATATTAAATGATATAATACTTTAAATGATTGCTTTTCAAATAGCAACCAATGAATATGACACCAAGTTGGGATATATGCAAATGACATTTTAGGATAAAAGCAATGTTTAATCTTCTGTGTTTTCTTCTAATTTTTCTTCAGCCAAAGATAGTTTTTGCTCAATACCAAATCGACATCGACACTCTCCTCTATTGACAAAGATGGAACTATTTCCATTACATGTGAAACCTTTCTCCTCAGTGAAGACTTGAGTAACAGGAATTGTCATGGTTTTCATCTCAGATTGATCCTTCTTGTTTCGCAATGTGACATGTATTAAGCCTTGAAAGCTAGTTTCACTGGTAAATGAGCCAATGTATTCTTCTTCTCGAATCACAAGATTTGCAGAGGTTTTATAACCAGGTTGAACTGAAACCTTTTGATACAGAGAAGAAAGAAGTTGTTGAAACATTATGGTCAGTCATTGAATAAATTTGAAAGCAAAGAAATTTTTAATAGATAATCAGATTTAAAACCTTGTTAATGAATCCAGTAAATGTATTTTTAGCTTTTTGTTAATTTGAAAAAAAGAAATCTGATTGAACACTAAATACATAAAGAAAAGTTAGTTGCTTGTAAAATATTAGTAAGATGAAATGAAGATATACAAAAATTATGGAGATATATCAGGTTTTAATTTACTTATGTTTTAGGTATTTTCATTATGCAACATTACTATATTACATTTCATTCTAATGCTCAATATTGCTGTCATTTTGCCTCAGTCAGCTCTAACTGAATAGTCATAAATAATTGGTTGAATCACTAGATGTGATGATCTTCAGACTGATTATTCCTGATATTTCAAGCTTCTTTGACTATACACTTGCACTTTGAGATATAGTGGTTTATTGTATGAAGTTTGTCATGTAATATTCCAAACATATTTTCTACTACCCAAAATATTTTTTTGTATGCTAGTTGTTTAACCCCCGGAACAGACCTATAAACAAAGGCATTACAACCATAACCATCCTACCCTTCTCTCAAGCATTATATTATCCATGTGACCCACTCTTTTTAAGGTAATAAGGTGTAATTAGAGGGATATTTAGCTGTTGCATCTTGCAAGTCTAGCAACTGTGTAGAGATTTATTTGTTCATTCATTGTATGTCAAAATTCTAAGTGCGACCATAGTAAAAATATGGTATGGTAACTAAAGCACAACAGTTGCTTTTCTTCTTCACTTACCATTAGTTAAATGGACCACAGCATTGTGTTTGGAGCTAATGAGCTTATCAATGCTTTTTTTGTTTGCTTTTTTATGTTGTTTTTTTTTATATTCTGTTAGACTTTATGTTAGACTGTTTTACAAAATAGGATGAGAAACCTGTAGTAATGTAACTTATAGTGTTCTTTTTCTCTGTGTGTGTGTGTGTGTGTGTGTGTGTGCGTGTGATATTTATGGTGCTGAATGTTTGGTGTTCATTGGTATAGTTGATAAGAAGGGAAGAGATAGATTTGGTAGATGTTATTTTTAATCTTTCTAGTTGACACTGTTGGAAAATGGCTGGTTGAGAATGGTTGTGGTATCATCTGCATGCAAGGTGAATTTACATTTTAAAAAGGTCACTGAATTAGGTTTTTTTATCTATGTTAAAAGAAGTGCATAACAAGATCAGTTTTTGCAGTACATTGAGAAATTATTTTGTTATTCTACACGGAGTTAGGGTCTTAGTTCACTAATCTGTGACTTATGTTGTTTCTTTGAGTCAGGTTTGCTTTAATTGAGCAAAACCATAATAAAAAGCATTCCAAACTGGTTATTTTATCTAGGATCACACAATTCAATGAGTCAGCTTTTAATAAGATAGACATGATTTAAAGGAATTTACATGGTGTATCCAGCAGTTAAAAGCTGAGACTTCCTTGTTAGTTCATGTTGTTTATTTAGATGATGGAAGTTTTGTTTATAATTGGATACTGAGGAATGGAGTAAAACACTGTTGATGCTGATGGTGCTCATAGGGCATTTTGATATTGTTGAAACGAGTATGTATTCTTTCTGAACTGCATAAAGCTTCAGTAGAATGGCTTGAATCCATATGTGATAATCCAGTCATTTTGTTTTGCAAACATTATCTCATTTAGAACTACAATACTCACTGTGCTCTTCTTTTCTTTAACTGATAGCATATGATAAGAGGGAAATTTGTAGAGTTTGGCTCATGGCATGAACAATTGAAGAATTTAATGAAGGTAAATAATTCCTTTAGGTCCTAGTTGATTTACCTGTCTATTTAGGATTTTGTCATTCCCTAGAGCTTGACAAAAGCAATATAATCAGACCAAAGCAATATAATCAGACCAAAGCAGTATAATCAGACTCATCACCCATCTATGAACATTCACAAGCATTTTAGAAATATTTGTCTTCAGTATCACAAACTCTCACATTTCTCTCTCTACTTCATCATGTGGATTCAAATCACTACACTACTCACAAACATTCCACAAAAATATAGTTTCACCCAACTTCCATCTCCATCATTACCACCACACAGACACGCATGTGTACAATAATAACAATCATTAAAACGCTCTTGTACTAGTTTCAATCACTGGACTACTGTCATGCTGAGGCACCAGTTTCAAGGATTTTAATCAACAGTGCTGCCTCCAATTCATTGACTTTTATTGATTGACAGTAATCATGCTTTTTACACAAAATGCCATTTTTTTTGTTACCTAAAAAAATGCAATATACACCAGTAGTCATAAACCCAGATACAATGATAAGCACAGAAATATATACACACATACACATGTGCGCATGCATGCACACATGCTCTCACATGATAGGGGTCCATATAGTTTTGTTTACCAAAGCTTTAATCTGTCTGAGGCTATAATAGAAGGCACCAGCTTGAGCTTCCATGTAGAAAGATAAAACCAAGAGTCACATGGTTGCATAGTAACCACTCAATCATGGCTGTAGAGAGCTAAGCCCTTAATCCTATCTACTTCTATTCACATATGTAGAGAATACTTAAGAAACAAATTTTAAAAACGGCACAAAGCATTGAATCAATGAGGGAGTTTTAACATGATGACTTGATCTGCTAGAAATAACAGTAAAATCTTTCTTAAATCATGAACCATCTTAAAACAAAAGCACATTTGGTAGCCTTCAACACATGTAGAATATATGCAGTTTTATTAATTGGTCTACTGCAAAGATCCATTGTTTCACCATCTCTTTTTAGGCAATACTTTTGCCCTCATATACATACATTATCTTTTTCCATATTTTTAAGAGAATAGAATATGCTGACAATCTCAAGATGTGTATGGAGGAGTGATAGAAAGGTGAGAGCTTGGGATTTCAAAATCTGAAGCTTACATCTTCCTGCCACTCCTACATATGCAGCTGTACTGCTTCTACAACAAACATTAAGGCAGCTAAATTCATAGTAACAAACCTACTGTAATACCAAATCTTCTATGTTTCCCTTTTACCAGCAACTCCAGAGACCACAAAACAGCAAAACATTATACTAAGTAACATAAGTACAACACACACACAAACACACACGCACATACATACAGAGTAAGCAAAAATAATAAGGGTTATAGAAGAACATTTCTAAAATAGAAGATATAGTAAAGAAAGCAAAAACAGCACCAGCATACTTAGAAATTGGGAACCAGCAAGAGAGTTTATACAAGGCCATTTGACCTGCTAGATATAGAAGGCAAATTCCCCACCATATCACACACAACTAACTTAAAGAAACACATTGGATAATGTGGATGATATAGCAATAGTAAAGATGGTCACAGGTTGGACGTCTTTGACCATAGATCTGCATGAGCAGAGCCGAGCTGTGGTTAAACAACAATAACTCAGAACATCCACAGGCAACATACTTGGCCAATACAAAGATACAGAAACATTGGTGTACAGACAATACATTTTATTCATCATGGTTTGTTCCAGTCCTACCTGGATTTTTACCAATCTCTCACAAAATATCTATAAGGAACTACAAAAAGAGAAAAATGAAATTGCATCAGCACAGGCTACATTAAGTAAATAATTACAGACCAACTGAAAACGAAACAAAAATATTAAAAACAAGGTGTCACCAAGACATAAAAAGGGTATAGCTTATTACAGCAAGCTACAACCCTGATTGCCCTTACCACTACATATACCATCACATTCAGAGAAACATGCATACAGACAGGCTCAGCTAGAGATCATCCACTTAGACCATAAAAACATAACCAAAAACATGGTTACTTCAAAATAAGAGCAATATTACTAGCATCGTAGAAGAGTCAGAGCTATGACATAGATGTCTTGCCAGACATGTTACCATGTCCCCATCATCTCACAAAACCATGAAATTGTGAAAATGACTCAGTAAATGTTAATAAATCTGCTTAATGACACCAAGAGCATATTTAACTTCATATATATACACACATGTGTGTGTGTATTGTGTGCATATGTGTATGTATGTATGTATGTCTTTTAAAGGGGTATCTGAAAGTCTGCTCAAAATAATAGCATGGAATACTTTAAGTAAAAAAAAAAAAAAAAACTAATGGGGGTTAAATATCAGAGGATAATTGTGTGACTCAAACCACATATTATTTGTATTCATAACAGATGTACTAACTATTTACACTAAAGTAACATTTTGTCTGCCTGCAATTAAATTAGACACTTCCTTCTTACAAGTAAGAATGAAGGTCTGCTTACATTATGAAACGTAGAAGCTTCCTGAAAATATGAAATAAATCATTTTATCGGTGGTTTTCCATACAACTACAAAGAATAGTATGTAATATATGAGATAGAAAACAAATGAAGACCACTTGTAGGACACAATTTCTGTGATAAAAGGATATACATGTAAGTACACACACAAATATCCGATAAAAAATGGCAAGGCCAAAGCAATGTGAAATACAAAGTGAACTACTACATAAGGGAAAACTGAACAACAGTTGAAGTTTTACATTGTATTTTGATATTTCAGAGTTATAACCACTTCTTCGGGATATGTGGAGAAGTGGAAGGAAGAATGAGTCATTGCTCAGATGTGTAGGAAAGGATAGTAGCATGAGTAGACTGATGCTCTAATAATACAGTTTGCTTCATGTAACTCGTTCTGTTGTTCAGAGTTGGCCTTAGCTTGGTGTTAAAGATGGCTTCCTTGATTCAAAGATTGCCTGTATTACTTTCAGTAGCACACACAGATATATGAAAGTCCTGTGTCTGGTGCTTCTATAGGTATTATAGAATAAAGTTTCTTATGTAACAATGTTCACCTTAACTATTCCATGTATAAACATAAATACTTGCACGTGCGCATGAGTGAAAGTGTCATGTGTAAACAACTGTCTGTTGTCCTCTTCCCAATGTTTTTACCCATACCATTTTCCTATCTGCCAAGTATATTTTGGAGTTTTATAACAAAACAACTTTGAGTTTACACCTTACAATAATGTTAACAGTATTGATTTCAAATTTTGGCACAAGGCCAGCAATTTCAAGATTGGGGATAAGTTGATTCCATCGACCCCAGTACTCAACTGGTACTTATTTTATTGACCCTGAAAGGCTGAAAGCAAAGATGGTCTCAGTGGAATTTGAACTCAGAACATGAAGATATGCAATACCTCTTAGCATTTTGCCCAGCATGCTAACAATTCTGCCAGCTTGCCACCTTAATAATAATAATGATATTACTATCTTTTCTTGGTGGGGGTGATGATTTTTGGATCATTGTTGCCCATACCTGTTTTTATTGGTTTCCCTATAACTTACTTCAAAACACACAATAGACGATGATGCTTCTGGAACCACTAACCTGGGATGACCATAGCCTTATCATACACATACATATATATACATACATATACACATATATAGAAACACACACACACACACACACAACAAATAATTTTTGTTTCTTTTTATGGATAAAAAAGGGTTTACAGGACTGCAAAAAAGAAGTGCTCAAATGTAATTGAGACAGAGACAAAGAAACATTGATCGTAAAACAAACATTAAATTTGAGTCAACAACTTTATATATAACCTCATAACTCAAACATTTGAGTATGTATAAATGTTACTATGGTTCTTAAACATATAAAAATATACATATACCAAAATACAGACGGTAAAAATATATATGTGAATAAAATACAAATATATAGAACGGCCTATCAATAAGGTAAATGCAAACGACTAAAAATTCATAGAAGTTCTAAAGTGTGTCATGCTACTAAATAAACTAAGGTAAAATAAAATATCAATCGACTAAAAAAATTTTTAAGAAGTGTTTTTTACTCCCCTCACACAACAGTACATTTAAAATGTTCAATTCTTAAAACCAGGAGCAAAAAGAGTTCCACAAAATCAATTCAAACACACCAATGGCCATTTCGGGATTTCATTGCCATGGTTCGATTACATTGAAAGTGCATCTCGGCAATGACTCCCTCATCAGGATGAACAGGAAAAGCACAAAGCAAAACCAAAAAGTTCATACAACACCACATGGCTAATTTAAAGATAAACCCATAACAAGACCAGTCTAAATTTTCTAACACACAAAAAAAAAAACGAATTATTTCAATGCTAAACATGCAGGTAGCTGTTTTTAATAGAAATTTTAACCCGCCAGTTTCAAACCCTGTAAAACTAAATATTTACTACTTCTGCTTTTACTTCTATACACTTTCAGAAAAGTAGAAGAGAACTTATGGTTGCAAAAAGGGATCACCCCAGCAAGTTTATTTAAAATTTTAGGCCCAAAAGACTTAAGGATGGCAAGAGATTCCCTTACACATAACATACACTTATTAATATTAACTCTGAAATAAGGGGCCCTCGATATAACAGACCGTTCAAGAGAATAACTTTTATTATTCCACTTTAAGCCATGTATATATGAGGCAAGTGTAGTAGAGTTACAATATTTTTTGTTTGAAAACGAATTCATGTGGACCCTATACCTAGCCTTAAAATTTACAGTACTGCCTCTATAAAACTTATCCAAATTACCCTCATCTTTAACAACACATTTATGTATGGCATTAGTAGTGAGAGAGAACCCATCAAGGGGAGAATAATCCAGGGTTTCTATGATTACAGGACTTACCAGAGCCACTCCTAACCCTATTACTAATAATAACATTACTTATCTGGCTTCCAGTGTGCTTTGCTTCTCATATCTCATTATTGGGGGTCAATAAGATCAGTGGGAGCAAATGGCTTGTAGCACTAACCTTAGGCGTAGTAGAGCTTACCTGCCCAATACCAGGGTTTCCAGCAAAAGAATACTTGTGCACTTGCCCATTTAACTTGCTTCTATTAACAGATGCAATAATGGAGGCCAAATTTGGCATTACTGAGTAAGAAAATTTGATGGAAGACTTATTGCAGATGCTGTAGTATTTATGATTCTTTGGGAAATTCTCCTTCAGAATCCTAAAAAACAGCTTGGGTAAGTTTCTTACTCTAAGAGAAAAAGGGGTGGCAAACCATATGACTTCCTGTATTCTAGAACATGAGATCTTGGTTTTATCCTCACTACCTCTATTTCGCTTCCAGTATCTATTTCTAACATCTTTATATACGTGTCTAATTGATGGCTTATATTGGTTGCAATCAAATAATGCATTGCATTTCTCACAACTATCCATGACATGGTGGTAGACCAACCAAATTGTTTTAAATCTCGTGTTAGGTATATATGAGATTTTAGTTTTGAAGCTGCTTAATTTTAGAACGTTGTTGTATACCGGCACATGTTGATCAAAAATCTCTTTGTTTGCAGACAAGTTCGAGATTCTGATTGAGATAACAGCAATGATGCTATCAATGGTAGATTTCAAATGATTGGAGGAGACATTGATATATGAGAATGGATTTGTTTGGCTTACGAAATGGGTAGTATAAACCTGTATCCAAATTCAAGGTAACATCTAAGAAATTCACCACTCTGGAGTTAACATCAAAAATAATGTTAAGATTAAAGAAATCTTTTAAGAAACCTCTTTTAGTTGATTGATATTTTATTTTATCTTTATTTAGTTTTTTAGTTGCATGACACGCTTTAGAATTTTTATGAATTGTTAGTTGTTTGTATTTACTTTTTTGATAGGCCATCCTATATATTTGTATTTTATTCACATATATTTTTACCTCTTGTGTTTTTTGCATATGTATATTTTTACATGTTTTAGAACCATGGTAATATTTATAGATGATCAAATGCTTGAGGTATGGTGTTATATATAAAGTCGCTGACTTGAATTTGATGTGTGTTCTATCATCAATGTTTCTTTATATACATACACACACACATATATATATACACACACACAATATATATATATATATATATATATATATATATATATATATATATATATATATATATATATATATACATATATATATATATAGATATATACATATACATATATATATATATACATATACATATACACACACACATATATATATATATATATATATATATATATATATATATATATATATATATATATATATATATACTACTAGAACCATGCCTAATTTAAACTAAGAGTGGAGGAAAATTCTTCTTCGGAAAATGTCATATTTATACACCCTAAAGAGATTGTTCTAAAAATGTATAGATATCTACATATGAATATACAACAATACGCAGTTGCTGCGATTGGAATACAGGCTGGTCTATTATTATGAATAAACTAACTGGAAACAAAGAACGTGTGAACGTCCAAATTCTTCATTCTCCTTATTATCAATATTGTACTTTAGACTCTAAGCAGCCAAGAAATAAACCGGAACATCAGGTGTAAGCTAAAGGGGGATTACAAAAATATGCACCATCAGGAGGACCTACCCTTGGCGTTTTACTCGAAGAAATTCGGTATCTGCCTAGATACTCTATCCCTCTACTTACTATATATATATATATATATATATATATATATATATATATATATATATATATATATACATATTCTGTAAAAAAGATTAGAATTTATAAATTTGAAGGTGATAAGTATTCACTGTGCATTGACTAAGGCAAATAGTAAACCCAAAGTGGGTACTAGTGCAAGAGGGAATCACAAATATAAGAGGTGTGGGTTCAATTCCCTTGTGTACTAATACCCACTTTTTCTGTTGAAGGCTTATATGCTCCAGTATTAGACTGCTTTCCTTAGCCAATACACGGTGAAAGCTTGAAGCTTATAATTACTATAATTATTATCTACAGAATTTTCACTTTTAACTGTTTTTTTTCATTTAATGTGTACATATTCCTATATATATATATATATATATATATATATATATATAATCATTTAACGTCTACTTCCCATATCTCTTAAAAATTGTTTGCGGAGCAAAATATTCCCTTCGTATGCTAAACCCATTGTGATCATGGAGATCACAGTATGTTTGGTATCTTCTAACAGTATGACACCCTCCAATAGAACTGAGCAGCTTTGATCCTATTGCAAAAAGACCATGTTCTTTGATCCACACAGCAGCAGGGTTTTTGGTTTTCAAAATCCAAGCAACTGCCAAACCATGTGTTTCTCTGTGTGTATGTGTATTAATAACATGTAACTGTGAAATATAGACTAGTCAACATTAAGCTCTCAAAGATAAATAAAATCAATTTATCTGCAATTTTAAATGCCGGCCTTTAGTTTCTAAATGCACTCACGCATGTGCACATGCACACTCAGACACACATATATACACACCCACACGCATGCACATACATACAGCTATCAGTATCTATACATCTCTTTTTATTACAGCTTAGTCAGAAGCAGAATGGTGTTGTTCTTGACTTTCTGTACAGTCTCCAAGGGATGCACAAAAGCTAGTGTGTGATATATTAAATGGGGTCATGTTAAATGGAGTAAATCTGCTCCCACTTTGCATATGTATTTCTGTGTGTGTGTGTGTGTGTGTGTGTGTGTGTGTGTGTGAGTGTGTGTGTGCATTTATACACACACACATACTTTTCTGGCTGTATATGTGCAAATATGCATATACATGCAGTTGTGCACATGTGGTTATGTGAATCATAACAGTAAAAAGAATGATGCACGGGTGTTTTACTTCATGTGTTTTATGTTCAAATAGGAAATAGGTATCCTCTATGTTTCATCTTAGGATTTTTATATTTTTATTTCTTGCATACATCAACAATGAGATTAATGCATGTCTGAACTCTCCTATCATTCCAACAGACTAACTCAAGCCATCCTGCTGTCATATATAAATACCACTTCTTTTAGCAACAGGAAATATTTTCTCTGTATCCTTTCTCAAAGACCCCATATAATGTTTCACCCTGAATGCCATCAGGAGTTATCTTCAAATCAATAGGTTAAGAACACTTATGCATGCATGTATGTGTGCATGCATGTGCATTTGTATCTACTTTTGGTTTGAGAAAACATACTATTACCAAAATCATTTCAGTTTTTTTTTTTTTTTGAAAGATGGTATCTCTATTTGCATTTTTTTACAGAAAGATGATTAAATTTATGTTCATTCTGCTTTACCTCTGTGTTGGGTTGCATGTTTGAGAAAGAGAAGCAGTAGAGGCAAATTACATTGTTGTTAATAATTGGAAAATTATTTCTCTCTTAAAGAATAAAAGAGTAAAGTTTGTTGTGTATAAAGGATGTTACCACAATGTTATAGGAATAGTGTTCAAAATCAACAATTACAGTGTTGTTTTGAACCCCCTAGAATTGGTTAAACCGAAACTAAAGAATTCTTTTGTTATCTGTGTAAATCTTGTGGTAATCCATATGTTCAGCATCAGCATAATGATGGAATATTCAAAGGGACTCAATAAAAATGAAATACAACAAAGCAACAAATGAGTATATAATTATCCAAAAGGAAGGAACAGAAGAGAAATCAATGTTATGGACAGTATACCTTCACCAAAAACCAAAAGAGAGGAAATGAAAGGAAAAGAAGAATGTTATGTGAAAAGCAACGTTGTTTATAGCTAAGGTTGCATGGAAAACAAATGAATGGCAGGAGGCAGAGTAGAGAGATGTTGACTGGTCTTTTACTGCTAAAACTGTGACAATAGAAGATAATTAAAGAGCTTCACTAGGGTTTAAGGAGTGTGAGAGCATATCATATATATGTAAGGAAGTATGTATATGTGTGTGTATAGGGAAATGGAAGCATGTTGAATTGAGGTAGGGTTAACATACTACTGTGTGGACAGTACAAGCATGGCATAACAGTGTATGAGTGTGAAGTTGGATTTGAAATGCACATGAGGATATTTAAGGGGCATTAATAGTTAAGGCAGAATTATTAGAAGAAAGCAACATTTTTTTATTAATCCCAGGTGGATGGGCTGTGTCAAGCTGGAAAGTTAATTGTTGTTTATGATGCAAATTAGCAACAAGAGATCTGAGGTGAAGAACAATACTGCAGATGGCAAGATGCAAGTAGGTGTAGCCTGGGATACTGAAATCAGTATTTGATTTTAAGCTTATAACCAGTAATATGTCATTGTTACTTTACTTTTAGATGTCTTTTCCCTTTATATATATATATAATCATATTTATTTTATGTTTTGTACTTTAATGGTGATGCTACAAAAATTTTAATGAGATATTCATCTGGAGAAAGAATGGTTATATTGAGAGATAAGGAGGAGAAGGTTTTATTGATAGATGGGAAATAAGAATACATTTAAGTTTTCTCCTTTTTTAATATTTATGATCAAAATATGAATGACATAAAAACAGTGTGATTTCTTGAGCTAATATGATAAATAAAATTAATTGCTTAAACTTTCACAACTAAAAGATCAATCAAGAGCTGATCAGTCAGACCTATTGATTTCAAAGAGTGGGAGATAGGAAATACAGTGTTCATGCTTTTCTAAGAGACATTAGAACTACAATTAGCTACAACTACAAATCAAACCTAAACTGTAAACTTGTTCTACGATAAGTTTATCGGCTTTGCTACAGCTTATGTCATGAATTATATACGATATTGAAATAATCACTTACTTGGCTATCCACTGACCATACTAATTCTTCTTCAAATGTTTCTTCATCCATCTTTGAAACATTTAGAGATCCATGGAATCCAGCATTAGCATCAATGACTGGATTGGGTGGCACTAATTTAAGTTGAAATGAGCTTCCAATACTATACCCTCTCTCTGTTTTTAAGGTACATGTAGATTTGGT
Organism: Octopus bimaculoides; assembly: GCF_046866305.1. Classification (NCBI taxonomy): domain Eukaryota; kingdom Metazoa; phylum Mollusca; class Cephalopoda; order Octopoda; family Octopodidae; genus Octopus; species Octopus bimaculoides. Next base: position 88,420,378 of record NC_142931.1, on the reverse strand, counting down.
TCTTCGCTCAGTCTTCAGTGAATGTTTCTAAAATTATGAAAAAAATTACTGTCAAAAATATCACTCACAAATAATGAAGGGAAATGTAAATATCAGCATTATTATTATGTGGTACGCAGACTGTCAGACAAATGATTGTGAAATCCATAGATCTATTATTTCAAATACATCATGATTTCATTAAGCTAAAGAATATTGCCTATCCCATTCTAGGACTTTTTTCAGTCATGGCTGATATCATGGGCTTTTGCATCTGAAAATATAAGTCTATGTAAAGAGTTTTGAAGAAGTGTAGCATAGAAATCTCTCCATTTCATACATTGATGATGTCCAAGAGACAGGTAATGATGTCCAAGAGACAGGTTGATTTCTGTTAGAATGCAAACTTGAAATGTATATTGCTAGTATCTGGTCTAACACTCTTACTAGTTCTAATAATCCAGTCTGGATTGGTACTTTTTACTGACACCCAGAGGACAAAATGCAAACTTGACCTTGGTGGAATTTGTACTCAGAGTATACAGAGTCAGATAAAACACCATGTGGCATTCAATCTGATACTCTCAGAACTATTCCAGTTCACTACCTTCAACAGCCCATGGTTACTCATATGAGACAATAGTGCAACAGAATTCTCAGTACTGTCCACTATTTCTGTATGCCTGCTAAATCTGGTGCTGGCCACAGTAGATATGCACTCAGTCAGATCATAACAGTTGCTATTTCTCCATGCTTATCATTGGTGATGTGTGTCTCAGCATGGACTCTAATAATAATGACACCTTTATTTCTTTGTGTATCTATCTTTTATATTTGAGTGAGCTAAATAGTGATAATGCATTAAGATAGTTGTGAAATACTGTTGAGGATAATACAGAAGATGTGTTGCATATGTTTCTGATTGGGAGTAATTGTGAATGTAGAGATAGAAACCATTAGCACTGGAGCTTGGTGTAGCAACAAACTGTGCTCTTTGCATCCTTAAAGAATCTTTTTTTACTCATACTTGTATCACATTGTGTAGTATTTCTATAGGTGTAACTTGTGTGCAGCCCATGATGATGTGAAGCACATTGTTTTGTGCTCTTATTAATTTATTCAAGAACTCAAGCTGGGGTAGAGTAATTCCCAATTGATCTAATACATTGTACATTATTGGTTTTGTTTCTGTTGGCCAAATCTGGCATCTGGGAATACTCTAAGTATGTGTTTGACATTTTACCTCCTTTATTAAGTGTTCTACATGTGTTGTGAATGTTATGTAGGAGTTGTATGTAATAACTGAATAAAAGAATATTAAAAGATTGTGGGCAAAAAATAAAGATCAAAATGAATTACAATGGAATCAAACAAAGTATTTTTCAATAATAAACTTTATTTGAAGTACTGAATTTTAATCTTCCTCATAGATATGTCTTTACCTCATATCTTTTTTTTTTAAACTTCTACAGATGCAGATATACCTTAAGCTTTGAAGATTATATTTGATAAAAATAAAATAATAACTATTTAATAATTTAGGACTGACGAAATTATTTAACTCACCACATCTCTAGTGAATTCCAATAATAATTTTTCTGCTTTTAAGAATCATTTAAAAATACCAAAAGATTTTGAAAAGCAGCTAAAAATAAGGCTTCTAAGAATTTAGTAAATATCTTGAAAATGATAAAAATCTTTAAAAAAAAAGAAAGTAACTCACCTGTACATGATCGGTTCTATTCTCAAAATTTGCTGTAAATAATATATGAGAATTAGGCTTTTTAAAGGAAGTTGTATCATCATATTTTGTTTCGCCATGGAACACAGCAAGATTTTTCCAATTTATGTCATTGGACGAAATTTTATCCATATTATCTTGTTCCTTTTTGTCAAATGGAAATTTCTTTATGCGTTCTTTAACAAGGCTTTCAAGGTCAACAATTTGGTGCTTAGGCATTTTGAGGATTTAAATGATGAGGCTGAAAAAAGATGGGAAGAGTGTAAAATTTATGAATATTTTCATCTATGCTTTTTCATTCTTTATATCACTCATTTCATTGATATCTTAAAGAGTTACTTGCAGTTTTTTTCTAATTACCTATTAAATGGGGTTTTTTTTTATCATTGAAAGAAGATATTGCTATCACTTGAAATGCATTTTTGTTCATCATTTTTGATTTTACTTGAATCAAATGACTACATAATCCCTTAGGGAATAATAGTTGTGAAGTTGCATACCTAAACACTTGAAGTATTTTATTGAAAGTTTGAATTCCAACAATGAAATGTGAAACAACCTTTTCAAAATTCACATTCAGAACTATATACATTGTTGTCAACTAGGTTTCTATGCTCTAACCCATGCTAGCATGGAAAGCGGACGTTAAACGACGACGACGACGATCTATATATAAAAGTGAAATGGCCGAAAGTTGTATGTTTGCATGTCTTATTTAGTGGTTATGCAGGGTTCAATGGCAGCAGGCGTGCTTGGAGTGTGGTGAAAATTTACAGGGACATGTAAAATGAGACGAGAAAGTGACTGGACTATGTTAGAAATCTCCATCTCAAAAGCTGTGGTTACTAGGGCAACAAAACTCAGACTTTGACAAGTGTCTGTCGTTTCTCTCTTTTGGATATCACCCTGTCTTCCTCGGTCTCTCTTTCCTCCCTTCCTTCCACTTTCTCTCTATAATGACGTTTGACAGCTTCCACTCTCTTTCCCTCTCCAGCTTCGCCATCTCTCTGTCACTCTTTCTCCCACCACCTCTCTCTCTCTCTCTCTCTCTCTGTATGTCTATTTGTATCTATAGAGAGAAAGCATTGACAGCTGCCAAGGTTTAAATATTCTCGCTACAGGTATTTTACAACGGTGAATTATTATCACCCACCACCACACAATCCTCCCACCACAGGTCTTCTAGAATGGTGAATTATTATTACCCACTACCACCATACAGTCATGATAACAGATATTATTGATCAGATATTTATTGTGTAATTTATATATATGTGTGTATATATAAATAATTTATATATACATAATGTGTGTGTGTGTGTGTGTATATATATATATATATATATATATATATATATATATATATATATATATAATGTGTGTATATATATATATATAAAGTGTATATATCTATATTTATATATATGTGTATATATATAATGTGTATACATATGTATATATAATGCGTACATATATGTTATATCATCATCATTGTTTAACGTCCGCTTACCATGCTAGCATGGGCTGGACGATTTGACTGGTGAACCAGATGGCTACACCAGGCTCCAATCTGATTTGGCAGAGTTTCTACAGCTGGATGCCCTTCCTAACGCCAACCACTCCGAGAGTGTAGTGGGTGTATTTATGTGCCACCGGCACGAAGGCCAGTCAGGCGGTACTGGTAACGGCCACGTTCAAAATGGTGTATTTTATGTGCCACCCGCACAAGAGCCAGTCCAGGGACACTGGCAACGATCTCACTCGAAAGTCCTTACACATGCCACGAGCACAAGTGCCAGAAAGGCGACGCTGGGCACAGGTGCCATCACGATTTCGCTTTCGCTTGCCTCAACAGGTCTTCACAAGCCGAGTTTCGTGTCAAACGAAGGAGACGACGTTGGCATGGATGCCAGTCGTCGAATTTAGTTCGATTTCGATTTCACTTGCTTCAACAGGTCTTCGCAAGCGGAGTTTAGTGTCCAATGAAGGAAAGGTACGCATAAGTGGGCTGGCTACACCCCTGGCAGAGGCCTTGGATTTAGGTCTCACTTGTTATATATATGTTATATATATGTTATATATATATATATATATAATGTGTATATGTGAACATATATATATTTAATGAACATATATATTTAATGCATATGTATATATATAATGTGCGCATATGTCGTTGGATTGAACTGAAAACATGGACACCTATGTTAAAAAGTGCTGGCGAGTTTGCATGCCTCTAGGGCAAAATTCCTCATCTTTTAAAATGTGACTCGAGTAGACCCGAATGAAATCAGGTTATAATAACCAAACAAGTAAAACAATGAAAAATTATGCCATTTTAATTCCGAGCAAGGCCAGCTATCTCTGTATGTCTACTACATATTTGTGAAAAGGACGGACGTTGTCTCACAAGCAGTTGTGCAGGCAAAAGTGTTAGTATTGAGCTGAAAATTTGCACACCTATGTCAAAAGTGCTGGCGAGTTTGCATGGCAACTTTGAGTTTGCTCAATTGAAAGGCAAAGCCTCTAGGGCAAAATTCCTCATCTTTTAAAATGTGGCCTGCGTAGACTCAAATGAAATTGGGTTATAAACTATTTTAATCAAGAGCAAGGCTAGGTTTCTCTGCTAGTATATATATATATATATATATATATATCGTCATTCAAAAACAAATACAAATTATGTAGTTGGAAATACTACTTTAAAATAAGGAGTCTAAAAAATTAAATTCTATATGTTAAAATGAAGAAAAGAGGTGGTTTGTCAGAATTATTAGAGAATTGGAGAAAATGCATTGCAGTATGTATTTATAGTACTATATGTTCTGATTTCAAATCTGAGATTAAGTTTATCCTACATAATAAATCAGAAAAAAGCTGTTTTACTTGAAAGGGAAAATATATCCAGTTTTGCAATTTCCACAAGAAGGGATCAAAATCTCCCATGAGAAAATATCCATTCTGTTGTCTGACACAAAGTGTTGTACATAAAGTATAGCATGGATTTCTTATACACAACTTGCAGTGAAATTAGTGACACAAAACACATGTTATATATGCAAACTAGTCCATAGCATTCAATACACTTCCACTAAGAAATTATTACAAAAACTTCAAACTCTATAGTTAGAAAGAATCATTTGTAAAAAGAGCATTAGCATCTAGTGTAACCAAGACATTTGCTTTTGTGTGGAAGAAATAATGAATTATATCACTCATCACATAAAACTGTTTACTCCATTTATAACTAATATGCCGCATGGAAATATTGTAGACTTTTTATGATGACAGCACTGGCATATGTTATAATGATGGCACTGGCATATTCCCAGAAGATATCAACAAACTAACATCTTGGTTCTCTTGATTGGTGGTAATTACTTTGTGAATATGAAAAAATTTTAATTATTCCTTTCAAGCAAACAATATCTTAAATTTTGCAGAAGTTCAACTGTTAGTAAAGAATGAAGTTTCAAGAGTAGTCTGCAGTTGCAGTCAAGAAACCTACTAATAACATTGTAAAGAACAAAAAAAAAACCCTTTATTGTATTCAGCAAAAATATCTTTTAAAAAATAAAATCCTTTGGGGCTTTTGGAGGCTATACTTCATTAAGTTATAGAAAGTCTGCCAAGAAAAACCACTAAATTGGCTGAAACACAAAAAACTTCAAGTGCTTATTTTACCTTTTATGTTCTACAAGCAGCAATGGGGAGAAATATAACATATCCCTATAAAATTATCTGATAGAATTAGTCTCAATAAACATGACCTTTTAGAATTCTATCAATCATTAACATAAAACCCCCCCACATAAATGATTTTTATAAAAATCAATGTAACAAGCTAACAGTTTATGGGATTACATGCAGACTGGAACTGATTAGCCAAGAAATACTTTAAAACAAAGGCAACCAGCCAAACAAAAAGACACTTGATGAATGTAAAATTTGAAACTCTTGATATGCTGAAAGGTATCATTATGAATAATCTGGCATATGAAGGCCTTAACCTGAATGAGATTAAATTATTTTATGATTGTTAAATCCCTATGAAAGAGGTTACATTTATAATAAATTATGCAATTAACTTATTGCAAGACCATTGCTATACCAAACATTGGAACTTTTATGCTAACCATATACAGTCATTCAAGTGATATATTCTGTGTCTGCCATTTTCTAAAGCACTATTCAATATTTTGAAGAGATACAATAAAATCTTTATATTTTTAGTGACTATTGGGTTTTTTTTCTTTTTCAAGAAAACATTAAACAGTTTTGTTACACATAAGGAATATTTCATTTCTGAATCTAAGTATTTTAGCATCAACAAGTAAAGATAAAATCTTACTGTACTGAGTTATCCAGTATAGTTCAAGGAAGATTTGGCTATTATTTCTAGGCTCTTTCATTAGCTCTGTCCTGGTCACTTTTTTAATCAGCAGGTAAAGATTTCCTTATTAGCTCATTGTTCTCTATGTGATTAACAACTACATGATGGATACACAGTATGGCTCTTAGACAAAAATATGATATATCTGGACCTACAAGACTACATCAATTTACAAGTTAAGCCAGAAAATACTAAACATATAGGAATCCAAATGAGCTCATGTGAATAAAAATTCTAACCACACTTCAAATATGATATAATGGGACACTTCCAGGTTTTTCAACTTTTCAGTAGCAAAACTTGATTAGAACAAAACATTAAATAGCCCTTTTCAAAATAAATTTTGTGAAAGCAACATGAATTATAAGTTTTTTAAAAGGAACAATGTGAAAATCAGCTATAGTTGTACAACAAATGATGGAAGTGTAATAAAGAGCAACTACAAATGAACTGAATCGAAATTCAAGAATTTGTATATTATCCCAGTAACAGCTAAAATATCCATCTTTTCTGTAAAAAATGACAAGGTGAGAAATTCTACCTATCTATCTATATATATACATATATATATATATAAATTATATATATACAGGTACACGACACTGCTTTTCCCCTTCCCAGGCTACAGGCCCACACCCCCAACACCCATACTGTTAGGATCGGCACTCTCAACGTCGGCACGCTGAAAGATAGATCTGGTGAAATTGTTGAGATGCTTGAACGGAGACGCGTAGATATGTGCTACATCCAGGAAGTAAGATGGAGAGGAGGTTCTGCGAGGTTCCTCACAGGCAAAGAACACAGGTACAAGATTTTCTGGGCAGGGAACACTGACGGGGTCGGGGGCGTAGGAATACTTCTAGCGGAGAAATGGGTGGATAAGGTAATCGAGGTCGTTAGAGTAAGTGACAGAGTACTTAAGATCAGACTAGTGCTTCATCATAGATGAGCTACTGTCATCTCAGCCTATGCACCTCAACCGGGGCTACCAGATGGTCTGAAAGACCAATTCTATGACACCCTCTTGCAAACTACCTCGTCGACGAGTGACAGGGACCTTCTCTTTGTGGCTGGAGACTTCAACGGTCATGTCGGACGTCGTGCTGGAGGCTTCCATGGCATACATGGAGGCTATGGCTTCGGTTCCCGCAACGAGGAGGGAACCAGACTGCTGGAGTTCTGTGATGCAACCGATCTTATGGTCTGCAATACCAACTTCAGGAAACCTGCCAGTCACCTAGTCACCTACCGCTCCGGCAGACACTATAGCCAAATCGACTACATCCTCGCCAGAAATAGGGAAAGAGGGCGGCTTATAAATGCCAAAACCTACCCTGGCGAAGAATGTACCCCACAACATAGATTAGTAGTTAGCGACTTTGGGATCAAGGCAAAATGGGTGCCCAGAATTAGACAGGCTTGGAGGAGAAGGGTGTGGAAGCTTAAAGACCCTGCAAATGGACAGAGACTTAGAGACAAGTTACTTGAAGCATTTAACGAAATAGAAGGGGATATAGCATCATACAACGTGGAAGACAATTGGAGATTTCTGCGGGACAACCTGTTGAAAGCCACCGACCAGATTTGTGGGTGGTGTAAGGTCCCCTCCCGACCCAGAGTAACGTGGTGGTGGAACAAGGAGGTAGACAGGGCTATTAGACAAAAGAAACAGGCTTGGAAGGACTGGAAGAACGGTGGTAGCAGGGAATTGTACCAATGTGCCAGAAGGGAGGCTAGGCGACAGGTTTATTTAGCCAGAGGAGAAGCAGATAAGGAAAGATTTGCCAATGTTCTGCGCCGTGAGGACCAAAGACTCGAGGTATTTCGTGTTGCAAGACAGTGTAGGAGAGAGAATAGTGATGTTGTAGGAGAGAAATGTGTTCGCATGGATGATGGTACGCTTGCATTAAATGAGGATGCAAAGAAAGAGGTCTGGAGATGCCACTACGATAGATTGCTTAATAAAGAGAATGAATGGGAGAAAGAGAGCCTGCCGTATGTCGACCCAATAGAGGGACCAGCTATCCGAGTTGATAGTACCGGGGTAGATAAAGCAATTAAGAGTATGAAGACCGGGAAAGCCCCCGGCCCATCAGGAATCACTGCAGAGATGCTCAAAATATCTGGCAGTGTTGGCTATAGCCTAGTCACCCGTATTACGAACCAGGTGATACACGAAGGAGTCATACCCAATGACTGGTGTAACAGCATCAAAGTCAACTGCTACAAAGGTAAAGGTGACGCTTTAGATACAAATAATTACATAGGCATCAAGCTGTTAGATCAGGTTATGAAAGTTACAGAGAGGGTCATAGCCCAACTAATTAGGGAGCGAATCAATTTAGATGAGATGCAGTTTGGGTTCGTGCCAGGTAAAAGCACTACTGATGCCTTATTTCTAGTGAGACAGTTGCAGGAGAAATACCTAGCTAAGGATAAACCTCTGTACCTGGCTTTCGTTGACATGGAGAAAGCCTTTGACAGGGTCCCCCGATCCCTTATCTGGTGGTCAATGAGGAAACTTGGGATAGAAGAATGGTTAGTGAGAGCTGTGCGAGCCATGTACAGAGATGCTGCCAGTAAGGTGAGGGTTGGAAATGAGTACAGCAATGAATTCCGGGTAGAGGTAGGGGTCCACCAAGGTTCCGTCTTCAGCCCCCTCTTATTTATCATAGTCCTTCAGGCAATCACAGAGGAGTTCAAGACAGGTTGCCCCTGGGAGCTCCTCTATGCTGATGACCTTGCCCTAATTGCGGAGTCACTATCAGAACTAGAGGAGAAGTTTCAGGTGTGGAAGCAAGGTCTAGAATTGAAGGGCCTTAGAGTCAACCTAGCTAAAACCAAAATCCTAATAAGTAGGAAGGTAGATAAAACACAAACCCCTTTAGGTAGATGGCCCTGCTCAGTATGTAGAAAAGGAGTAGGTAGTAACTCTATAAGATGTACCCGGTGCAAGCTATGGACACATAAGAGGTGCAGCAACATCAAAGGCAGGTTAACTAGCAAGTTAGTTTTTGTTTGTGGCAGATGTTCAGGTGCAATAAAGACTGTAAACAAACAGGAAACAACTTCTATCTCATTCCAGGGTGAAAAACTAGAGGTAGTCGATAGCTTCCGCTATCTGGGCGACCAAGTCAGTAGTGGGGGTGGGTGCGCTGAAAGTGTAGCTGCTAGAATAAGAATAGCCTAGGCAAAGTTTAGAGAGCTCTTACCCCTGTTGGCGACAAAGGGACTCTCACTCAGAGTAAAAGGCAGACTGTATGACGCATGCGTACGAACAGCCATGCTACATGGCAGTGAAACATGGGCTGTAACTGCTGAGGACATACGTAAGCTCGCAAGGAATGAAGCCAGTATGCTCCGTTGGATGTGTAATGTCAATGTGAATACCCGTCAGAGTGTAAGTATCTTGAGAGAAAAGCTGAACATTAGAAGCATCAGTTGTGGCGTGCAAGAGAGACGATTGCGCTGGTATGGACATGTGGTGAGAATGGATGAGGATAGCTGCGTGAAAAAGTGCCACACCCTAACAGTTGAGGGAACCCGTGGAAGAGGTAGGCCCAGGAAGACCTGGGCTGAGGTGGTGAGGCAAGACCTTCGTACATTGGGCCTCACCGAGGCGATGACTACTGACCGAGACCTTTGGAAATGTGCTGTGCGTGAGAAGACCCGGCAAGCCAAGTAAGATCGTTGCCAGTGCCCCTGGACTGGTTCTTGTGCGGGTGGCACATGAGATGCACCATTTTGAGCGTGGCCGTTGCCAGTACCGCCTGACTGGCTCCCGTAGGATTTTCGAGCGAGATCGTTGCCAGTGCCCCTGGACTGGCTTGTGCGGGTGGCACATAAAAGACACCATTTCGAGCGTGGCCGTTTTCGTGCGGGTGACACGTAAAAGCACCCACTACACTCTCTGAGTGGTTGGCGTTAGGAAGGGCATCCAGCTGTAGAAACTCTGCCAAATTAGACTGGAGCCTGGTGTTGCCATCCGGTTTCACCAGTCCTCAGTCAAATCGTCCAACCCATGCTAGCATGGAAAGCGGACGTTAAACGATGATGATGATGATGATGATATATATATATAATTGAGATTTAGTTGAATTAGGTACTTCAGTTGAAACACAAAGTCAGTCCGGTATTATCCCCATAGCTCGAAGGTGAATAAAATCAAAATAAGGAACAGAAATCAAGTAGCAATGCAGTACTACCGTTTCAAGTGATTCCCTTTCATTGAAAAATGCAATCATTACATCAATTTAAATGCAGTGCCATCTTCAAATGCACAAATAAATAGAAGAAATTTTAACAAGTAAGACATATCAACATAATTCTTCTTCAATATTTTAACACAGCGACAATATAGAAAAAAAAATGATGTTGTCACTATTGTAGATAAGAATAGACTGCAGCTTATAAGGATTGCATAAGTTAAAAGGGTAAACGATTATCAATTTATTAATAAATTAATAATTAATAATTTTTACCAAGCCCTTCGGTATGTAAGCACCGTTATCGATATATATATATATATATATATATATATATATATATATATATATATATATATATATACATATTATATATATATATATACATATATATATATATATTACATATATATACTTATATATATATATATATATATATAATTATAATTATATATATATAAATTATAATATATATATATTATATAAATATATATATATATATATATATATAAATATTATATATATATATATTAATAATATATATTATATATAATATAATATTATATATATTTATTATATAATTAATATATAATATATATTATAATATATAATATATAATATATATTAAATATATATATATAATATATAATAATATATATATATTATATTTTATAATTAATAATATATTATATAATATATTATATATAATATATATATTATATAATAATTATTAATTATTAATAATTATATATAATATATATTAATATAAATAATATTTAAATATAATATAATTATATAATAATTTATATAATATATTATATATATATTATATAATAT